>NW_024572617.1:0-29000 GCF_018153835.1 Drosophila eugracilis
GGCAACAGGCAACAGGCAACAGGCAACAGGCAACAGGCAACAGGCAACAGCCAACAGGCAACAGGCAACAGGCAACCAGGCAACCTGGCATTGGGCAACAGGCAACAGGCTAGGCAACGAACGCACCAGGCAAGCAGGCAAACAGGCAACCGGCAGCGGGCAATGGCAGCAGGCAACAGGCAGACTGGGCAACCGGCGGGCAGGAAACAGGCAACGGGCGACAGGCAACAGGCAACAGGCAACGGGCAAAGCAGGCAGACAGGCCCCAGGCAACAGGCAAGCAGGCAGCTAGGCGACAGCCCCAGGCAGCAGGCAACAGGCGGCTTGGCAAGAGGCAACAGGCAACAGGCAACCCCAGGCAACAGGCAACAGGCAACAGGCAACAGGCAACAGGCAACAGGCAACAGGCAACAGGCAACAGGCAACAGGCAACAGGCAGCAGGCAAAAACTAGGCAACCAGGCGACAGGCAACAGGCAGACTGGCTCCCCAAGGCAGCAGCGCAACAGGCAGCTAGGGCCCCCAGGCAACTTGGCACCAGGCAACAGGCAGGCACCAGGCAACAGGCAACAGGCAGCAGGCAACAGGCAACTGGCTAAGGCAACAGACGCAACCCAAGCAACAGGCAACAGGCAACAGGCAGGCAACAGGCAACAGGCAACTAGGCAACAGGCCACAGGCAACAGGCAAGCAGGCAACAGGCAACAGGCAGCAGGCAGCAGGCAAGCAGGCAACTGGCAGGCAACAGGCAACCGGCCAGGCAACAATCAACAGGCAACAGGCAACAAGAGGCAACCCAGGCAACAGGCAACAGGCAACAGGCAACAGGCACAGGCAACCAGAGCACCAGGCAGGCAGGCCCCAGGCAACGGGCAACAGGCAACAGCGCAACCAGCCAACGGGCAACAGGCAACAGGCAGCGGGCAACCAGGCTAATCAGGCAACAGGCAACAGGCACGGCAGACTACAGGCAAACAGGCCCAACCGGGCAACAGGCAAGCAGGCAACAGGCAAACAGGCAACAGGCAGCAGGCAACAGGCAACAGGTGGCAGGCGGCGAGCGACAGGCAACAAGGCAACAGGCAACAGGCAACAGGCAACAGGCAACAGGCAGCAGGCAGCTGGACCCAGGCAACAGGCAACAGGCAACAGGCAACAGGCAGCAGGCAAGCAGGCAACAGGCAACAGGCAACAGGCAACAGGCTACAGGCAACAGGCACCAGGCCCACAGGCAGCAGGCAACAGGCAACAGGCAACAGGCAACAGGCAACAGGCAACAGGCAACAGGCACCAGGCGGCAAGGCAACAGGCAACAGGCAACCCCAGGCAACAGGCAACAGGCAACAGGCAACAGGCACCAGGCAACAGGCAGGCAGGCAGGCAGGCAGGCGACAAGCAACAAGCAACAGGCAACAGGCAAGCAAGCAACAGGCAACAGGCACAGGCAACAGGCAAGCAGGCAGCTAGGCAGAAGAGCAACAGGCAACAGGCAACAAGGCGGCTGGGCAACAGGCAACAGGCAACCCAGGCAACAGGCAGCAGGCAGCTTGGGCAACAGCAAGCAGGCAACAGGCAACAGGCAACGGGCAGCAGGCAGGGGGCTTGGGGCAACAACGGAAAACAGGCAACAGGCAGCAGGCAGCAACAGGCAACAGGCAACGGGCAACAGACGAGCAGGCGGCTTAGGCCCCTGACAGGCAGCAGGCAGCCAGGCAACAGACGGCAGGCAACAGGCAACCTTGAGGCTGGCCCAGGCAACCCAGGCAACAGGCAACAGGCAGATAGGCAACAGAGCAACAGGCAACAGGCAACAGGCAACAGGCAACAGGCAACAGGCTTAACAGGCAACCAGGCCAACAGGCAACAGGCAACAGGCAACAGGCAAGCCCAGGCAACAGGCAACAGGCAACCCAGGCAAGGCAACTGGCTGGGCTTATTACAGACAACAGGCAACAGACAAACAGGCAAGCAGGCCAACAGGCAACAGGCAACATGGAGCCCAACAGGCAACAGGCAACAAGGCAACCTCCAGGCACCCCAACAGGCAAGACAATTGCCAGGCAACAGGCAACAGGCAACAGGCAGCAGGCAACAGGCTGAGCAGGCAACAGGCAACAGGCAGCTTGGGCGAGCAGGCCCCGGCAGGCAACAGGCAACAGGCTTGAGAAAGCAGGCAACAGGCAGCAGGCAGGCTTGGGGCAGCAGGCAAGGCAGGCAACAGGCAACAGGCAACAGGCAACAGGCAACAACGCAACAGGCAACAGGCAACAGGCAACAGGCGAAGCAGACTGACAAGCAACCTGGGCAACCAAGACTGACAGGCCAGCAAAGCGGGCCAGCAGACAACCCCAGGCAACAGGCAACAGGCAACAGAGCAACAGGCAACAGGCAACAGGCAACAGGCAGCAAGGCCCACGGAGCCGCAGGCAGGTGGGCAACAGGCAGACAACGGGAAAGCAGGCAGGAACAGGCAACAGGCAAGAAGCAGGCCAGCAGGCAACAGGCAACAGGCAACAGGCAACAGGCAAGCTCCCAGGCAACCCAGGCTTGGGCAGGGAGGCTGACAACAGGCAACAAGGCAACAAGCCCAACCAGGCAACCCAACAGGCAAGCAGGCAACAGGCAGGGGCCTCAGGCAACAGGCAACAGGCAACAGGCAACAGGCAAGCTTGGGCAACAGGCAAGCAGGCAACAGAGCAACAGGCAACAGGCAGCAGGCAACAGGCAAGACAAGCAGGCAACAGGCAACAGGCAACCCCCAACCTGGGCAACAGGCAACAGGCAAGCCCAGGCGAGCAGGCGAAACTTGGGCAAGCAGGCAACAGGCGACAGGCCAGCAGACCCACAGCAGGCCCCAGCAGGCGGCAGGTTGGCTTGGGCCCAAGCAGACGGCGGGCAACAGCAACAGGCGGGCTGACGGGCCCCCGGCGGAGCTGGCGCAGGCTGGCTCCAGGCAACGGGCAACAGGGCAATAAGGCAGCAGGCAGCAGGCAAGGACAGGCAACAGGCAACAGGCAACGGGCAGCCAGGCAACAGGCAACAGGCAACAGACAACAGGCAACAGGCAACAGGCAGCAGAAAGCAGCGAAGCAGGCAACGGGCAACAGGCTGGCTGGGCAACAGGCAACAGGCAACGGGCAACAGGCGAGCAGCAAGCAGACTGACAGACCTTGGGCAGCAGACTGACAGACCCAACCAGACCCCAAGCAGACTGACAAGACTGAGCCGGGCAACAGACGCGGGCAGCGGGCGGCGGGCAACGGGCAACAGGCGAAGCGGGCAACGAGCAGCAGGCCCCCGGCCCGGGCAAGCAGGCTGGCTGGGCAACAGGCAACGGGCAACGGAGGGCAACAGGCAACGGGCAGCGGGCAGCGGGCGGCGGACAACCCAGGCAACAGGCAGCAAGGTAACAGGCAACAGGCAGCAGGCGAGGGGCAACAGGCAGCAGGCCTTGGGCAACAGGCAAGCAGGCAACAGGCAACAGGCAACGGAGCAACAGGCAACCCAGGCAACAGGCTGGCTGGGCAACCCAGGCAACAGGCAACGGGCAACGGGCTGACAGGCAGCAGACGAGCCACAGGCCAACAGACACAACAGGCAACAGGCAGCAGGCAGCAGACCCCAGCAAGGCAAGCAGGCCTTGAGCAACTCCTATGGGCAACGAGGCCCCAGACCTTACCTGCAACAATTTAACAGGCAACCCAGGCAACAGGCAGGGAACAGGCAACAGGCAACAGGCAACAGGCAACAGGCAGCAGGGCAACGGAGAAGCAGGCAACCCAGGCAACAAGCAACAGGCAACAGGCAACAGGCAACAGGCAACGGGCAGCGGGCAACAGGCAACAGGCGGAGGCACCAGGCAAAGGCGAGGAGCGAAGACGGCTTGGGCAACAGGCAGCCCCAACAGGCAGCAGGCAACAGGCAAGCGGGCAGCGAGGCGGCTGGGCAACGGGCACGCAGGCAACAGGCAACGGGCGGCCAGGCAACGGGCGGCTTGGGGCAACAGGCTTGGCAGGCAGCAGGCAACAGGTAACCAGGCAACGGAGCAGCAGGCGGCAGGCCCCAGGCCCAACAGGCAACAGGCAACAACAGGCAACAGGCAACAGGCAAGCAGGCAACAGGCAACAGGCAACAGGCAGCAGGCCCGGCTTGGGCAGCAGGCAACGGGCAACGGAGCGAAGCGAGGCAACAGGCAACAGGCAACAGGCAACAGGCAACAGGCAACAGGCAGCAGGCAACAGAGCAACAGGCAACAGGCAACAGGCAACAGAGCACAACAGGCAACAGGCAACAGGCAACAGGCAACAGGCAACAGGCAACCAGGCAACAGGCAACAGGCAGCCAGGCAACTTCAGGCAACAAGCCCAACAGGCAACAGGCAACGGGCAACAGGCCTTGGGCAACAGGCAGCCCAGGAGCGGCTTGGGCAGCTCCCCAGACTGGCCTCGGGCTTGCAACAGGCAACAGGCAACAGGCAACAGGCAAGCAGGCAACAGGGCGAAAGCAGGCAACAGGCAACAGGCAACCCCAGGCAAGCGGCAACAGGCAACAGGCAGCAGGCAGCGGGCAACCAGGCCAGGCAAGGCTGTTGGGCAACAGACAACAGGCAAACATGCCCCAGGCGGCTGGGCAACAGGCAACAGGCAACAGGCCCAACAGGCAACAGACCCAGCGGGCAACAGGCCTTGGGCAACAAGGCAACGAGGCCCCGGCAGGCAACAGGCAACGAGCAACAGGCAACAGGCAGCAGGAGGCAAGCAACAGGCAGCAGGCAACGGGCAACAGGCAACAGGCAACAGGCAACAGGCAACGGGCAACAGGCAACAGGCAAAGCAGGCAACAGGCAACAGGCAGGCAACAGACCTGGGCAACAGGCAACAGGCAAGCAGGCAACAGGCAACAGGCCAAGCAGGCTGGCAACCCAGCAGGCAACAGGCAGAAACAGGCAGCAGGCAACCAGGCAAACAGGCAACAGACTGGCCCAGGTGGCTTAGGCAAGCAGGCAGCTTGGGCAACAGGCCCGGCAGACTAGCAACAGGCAACAGGCGCACAGGCAACAGGCTAACAGGCAACAGGCAACAGGCAACAGGCAACAGGCGGCTACAGGCAACATTTAACAGGCAGCAGGCCCAACAGGCAACCCAGGCAACCAGGCAACAGGCAACAGGCAACAGGCAACAGGCAACAGGGCAACAGAGCAACAGGCAACAGGCAACAGGCAGCTGGCCTACCAGGCAACAGGCGTTGGGCAGCAGGCAACAGGCAACAGGGCAACAGGCAACAGGCAGCAGGTAGCAGGCAACAGCGGAACCGGCAACCGGCAGCTGGCAGCAGGCAACAGGCAACAGGCAACAGGCAAGCAGGCAACTGGCAGGCCAGCAGGCCCCAGGCGCCAGGCGACAGGCAGGCCAGGCGACGGGCGACAGGCCCCAGGGAAAAGGCAACAGGCAGCAGGCAACAGGCAACAGGCAACAGGCAACAGGCAACAGGCGACGGGCAACAGGCTCAGGCAGCCAGGCCAGGCAACAGGCAACAGGCAACCGGGCAACAGGCAACAGGCACCAGGCAACCAGGCAACAGGCAACAGGCAACAGGCAACAGCCACGGGCGGCAGGCAGGATGAAGCAGGCAGCAGGCAACAGGCAACAAGCAGCTTGAAAAGGCAGCAGGCAACAGGCAGCAGGGGGCAGAACAGGCAACAGGCAAGCAGGCAACAGGCAACAGGCAACAGGCAACAGGCAATGGGCAACAGGCAGTGACAGCTTAGGCAACAGGCAACAGGCAACAGGCAACAGGCAGGCAGCAGGCAACAGGCAGCAGGCAAGCAGGCAATATAGGCAACAGGCAACAGAGCAACCTTGGGCAACAGGCAACAGGCAACAGGAAACTAGCTCAAGGCAACAGGCAGCAGGCAGACAAGCAACAGGCAGCTAGGCAACTGGCAACAGGCAACAGGCAACAGGCAAGCAGGCAACAGGCAACAGGCAACAGGCAAGCAGGCAACAGGCAGCAGGCAAGCAGGCAGCCAGGCAACAGGCAGAAACAGGCAGCAGGCAACAACGGCAGGCAGCAGGCAAGCAGGTGGCTTGGCCGCAGGCAGCAGGCAGCAGGCAGCAGGCAGCAGGCAGCAGGCAACAGGCTTGGCGCAGGCAACAGGCCCCTGGCGGCAGGCAACAGGCGAAGCAGGCAGAAAGCAGGCCAGCGGCCAGGCAACAGGCAGAAGCAGGCAACAGGCAGCAGGCAGGCAGGCAGCAGGCTTGGCTGGGCAACCCAGGCAGGCAGCTTAGGCAGCAGGCGGCAGGCCCCTGCAGGCTGGCAGGCAACAGGCAACAGGCAACAGGCAACAGGCAACAGGCAACAGGCAACAGGCAGCAGGCAGGGCAGCTGCAACTTGGGCAAGCAGGCAGCAGGCAGCAATTGGAAGGCGGCAGGCGGCAGGCGGCCAGGCAGCAGGCAGGAAGCAGCAGGGCCGGCGAGCGGGCGGAAGGCGGCCAGGCAGCGGAGGCAGCAGGCGGCGAGCAGGCAGGCAGGCAGGCAGGCAGGCGAAGCAGGCAGCAGGCAACAGGCAACAGGCAACAGGCAACAGGCAACAGGCAACAGGCAGCAGGCGGCAGGCAACAGGCAACAGGCAACAGGCAACAGGCAACTTGGGGCAACAGGCAACAGGCAACAGGCAGCAGGCGAGCAGGCGGCAGGCTGACAGGCGGAAGCAGGCAGCAGGCGGCAGGCTGACGGGCAGCAGGCGGCAGGCGAAAAGCGCCCAGGTGACAGGCAGACAGGCAACAGGCAACAGGCAACAGGCAACAGGCAACAGGCAACAGGCGGCAGGCGAGAAGCAGGCAACAGGCAACAGGCAACAGGCAACAGGCAACCAGGCAGCAGGCAGCAGGCAACAGGGAACCGAAAGCAGGCAGCAGGCAGCAGGCGGCAGGCAACAGGCAACAGGCTAACTTAGGCAACAGGCAGCAGAGCAACCAGGCACCCAGGCAGCCCAGGCAACAGGCAAAACAGAAAAAAGGCAACAGGCAACACACAGAGCAGCTTAGCACAACAGGCAACAGGCAACAGGCAACAGGCAACTTGGAGACGGCAGGCAGCAGGCAACAGGCAACCTCCCCAGGCAACAGGCAACAGGTAGCAGGCAACAGGCAACAGGCAAGGAGCAACCAGGCCCAAGGCAACAGGCTTAACAGGCAACAGGCAACAAGCAGGCACCGAACAGGAAACAGGCAACAGGCAACAGGCAACAGGCGGCAGGCGGCGGGCATTAGGCAGACTGACTTAGACTGGCTGGGCAACGGGCGGCAGGCAGCAGGCATTGGGCTTGAGCTGGCAGACTGACTTAGGCAACAGGCAACAGGCAACAGGCAACACGGGCAACAGGCAACAGGCAACAAGCAGCAAACAGAGCAGGCAAGCAGGCAGCAGGCAACAGGCAACAGGCAACAGGCAACAGAACAACAGGCAACAGGCAGCAGACGGCAGGCAGTAGGCAACAGGCAACCAGGCAACCAGGCAGCAGGCAGCAGGCAACAGGCAAGCAGGCGAGCGAAGCAGGCTGACAGGCAACAGGGGGCAGCAGGCACGGCGGGAGGCAGGCAGGAAGGCAGCAGGCAGCAGGCGGCAGGCGGCAGGCCGGCAGGCTGGCAGGCCTGGCCCCAGGCAAGCAGGCAACAGAGCAACAGAGCAACAGGCAACAGGCAGCAGGCAACAGGCAACAGGCAACAGGCTTGTGCCCAGGGCAACAGGCAACAGGCAACTTGAGGCGGCAGGCAGGCAGGCAGCAGGCAAGCAGGCAGCAGACGAGCAGGCAGCAGGCGGCAGGCGGCACCCAGGCAGAAGCAGGCAGCAGGCGGCAGGCTGACAGGCAACCCAGGCAACAGGCCCCAGCAAACAGGCAAGAGCAACAGGCAAGCAGGCAAGCAGGCAACTCTCCAGCCCAACAGGGAACAACAACAGGAAACTGTTAACAGAGCAACAAACAACATAAACAACAAACCCAGCAGGCAACAGGCAGCAACCCAGCAGGCTCACAGGCAACAGGCAACCCAGGCAACAGGCAAGCAGGCGAGCAGGCAAGCAGGCGAAGCAGGCAACAGGCAAGCAGGCAACAGGCAACCAGGCAACCCCAGGCAACAGGCAGCAGGCAGCAGGCAACCCCAGGCAACAGGCAACAGGCGGCAGGCAACAGGCAGCAGGCAACTCAACAGGCTGACAGGCGGCAGGCAACAGGCAACAGGCAACAGGCATGGCAACAGGGCAACAGAGCGAGAGCAGCAGGCAACAGGCAACAGAAGCAACAGGCAACAGGCAACAGGCAACAGACGCAGGCAACAGGCAGACAGGCAACAGGCAACAGGCAACAGGCAACAGGCAACAGGCAACAGGCAACAGGCAATAGGCAACAGGCAACAGGCAAGCAGGCAGCAGAGCAACAGGCAACAGGCAACAGGCAGCAGGCAACAGGCAACCTGTAGGCAACAGGCAACGAAAGACTGGCTGGAGCAACAGGCAACAGGCAACAGACAGCAGGCAACAGGCAACTTAGGCAACAGGCAACAGGCAACAGGCAACAGGCAACCGAGCCCAACAGGCAACAACTAACAGGCAACAGGCAACAGGCAACAGGCAACAGGCAACGGGCAGCAGGCAGCAGGCGGCAGGCCCGGCACAGGCAACAGGCAACCCAGGCAACAGGTGACAGGCTGAAAGGTCGCAGGCAACAGGCACCAGGCAGCAGGCGGCAGGCGGCAGGCAGCAGGCAGCAGCGGCAACAGGCAGCAGGCAACAGGCAACGGGCGGCGGGTGGCAGGCGGCCCAGCAGGCGAGCAAGGCTGACAGGCCCCCGGCAGGCGGCGCCCAGGCAGGCAGGCTGACAGGCTGACCCAGGCTGACCAGCAGGCAGGCTCAGCGGCAGACCACAGGCAGGCAGGCAGGCAGGCAGGCCTGACGGGCGGCGGGCGGCGGGCGTGGCAGGCGGCAGGCGGCAGGCCCCGGCAGGCGGCCGGGCAGGCAGGTGGCCCCAGGCAAGCAGGCGGCAGGCGGCAGGCGGCTGGGCGGCAGGCGGCAAAAGGCGGCAGGCAGCAGAGCGGCAGGCGGCAGGCTGGCAGGCAGCCAAGCAGGCGGCAGGCAACAGGCTTGGCTGGGCGGCAGGCAACAGGGCAACAGGCAACAGGCGGCAGGCAACGGAAACTGGCACAGGCAGCAAGTGGCAGAGCGGCACCTGCAGGCGGCACAGGCAACAGGCGGCAGGCAAGGCAAGGCGGCCGGCAACCAGGGGCGGCGGAGCGGCAGGCGGCAGGCGACAGGCGGCGAAGGCGGCCGGAGGCGGCAGGCGGCAGGCGACGGAAGCGGCAGGTGACGGGCTGACAGGCTGACAGGCAGCAGGCGGCAGGCGACAGGCGGCAAGGCGGCAGGCAGGCCACAGGCGGCAGGCGGCAGGCGGCGCAGGCGGCAGGCAGGCCCAGGCAGGCAGGCGGCAGGCAGCAGGCAGCAGGCGGGCTCCACAGGCGGCAGGCTGGCAGGCGGCAGGCGAAGCGGGCGGCAGGCGGCGCGACGGCGAACTGGCAAACTGGCCAGGCAGCAGGCTTGGAGAGCGGGCGAGCGGCAGGCGACAGGCAGACGGAACGCGGCAAGAAATGACAGGCGGCAGGCGGCAGGCGGCGGGCAAGGCAGGCGGCAGGCGGCAGGCTGATACAGGCACACAGGCGGCAGGCTGGCGGGCTGACAGGCGGCAGGCAGCAGGCTGACGCCAGGCGGCACCGGCTGACCAGGCGGCAGGCGGCAGGCGGCAGGCGGCAGGCGGCCGGAGGCACACCACAGGCGGCTCCAGGCTGGCTCCGACGGCAGGCAGCCGCAGGCGGCAGGCAGCTGGGCGGCGAGGCGGCAGGCGGCAGGCGGCGGGGCGGCAGGCGGCGGGCGGCCAGGCAGGCAGGCGGCAGGCTGGCCTGACGGCAGGCCCCGGCCCAGGCGGCAGGCGGCAGGCAACAGGCAGCGCAGGCGCAGGCGCCGAGGCGGCCTTTAGGCAACAGGCGGCGAAGAGCGGCAAGCGGCAGGCGGCGAGGCGGCAGGCGGCGAGAGGCGAAGCAGGCGCGAAACGGCAGGCAGCAGGCAGCAGGCGGCAGGCGGCAGGCGGCAGGCTAGGCAGGCGGCGGGCGGCAGGCGGCAGGCGGCAGGCGGCAGCTAACAGGCGGCAAGCGGCAGGCGGCAGGCGGCAAGGCGGCGAACTGACAGGCGGCGGGCGGCGGAGGCGGCAGGCGGCAGGCCAGGGCAGCGGCCAGGCGGCGGGCTGGCCGGGCGGCAGGCGGCAAGGCTTTGACAGGCTGGCGGAACTGTTCCAGGCGGCGGGCTGACAGCGGCAGGCAGGCAGGCGGCAGGGCTGGCGCCCGGGCTGACAGGCTGACGGGCGGGAGCGGGCGGCCAGGCCGGCCCGAGGCGGCCGGGCTTATTCTGACGACAGGCGGCGAGCGGCGGGCGGCCGGAAACACGGCAGGGCGGCGACAGGCAGGCGGCAGGCGGCGGAGCGACCGCAGGCGGCAGGCGGCATGGCCGGCGGCGCGGCGCCGGCCGACAGGCGGCAGGCGGCAGGCCCGCGCCAGGGCTGGCAGGCAGCAGGCAGCAGGCAACGGAAGCGGCAGGCGGCAGGCAGCAGGCGACAGGCGGCCCAGGCGACAGGCGGCAGGCGGCTGAGGCTGACAGGCACCCAGGCTGACAGGCAGCAGGCAACGGAGGCTGACGACAGGCAAGCGGCCAGGCGAGCAGGCGGCTCAGCGGCCCTGGGCGGCGGGCGGGCAGGCGGCAGGCGGCAGGTGACAGGTAACCGAGCGGCAGGCGGCAGGCAGGCTGGCAACAGAGCGGCAGGCAGCAGGCAACAGGCAACAGGCAGCAGGCAGCAGGCAGGCAGGCAGGCAGAGCGGCAAGGCAGCAGGCAACAGGCAGGCAGGCGGCAGGCGCGGGAAGCGCGGCCCAGGCAGACAGGCAACCACAGGCGGCCCAGGCAGGGCAGGGCGGCACCCAGAAGGCCGGCACTGCAGGCGGCAGGCGGCAGGCGGCAGGCGCGGCCCAGGCGGCAGGCGGCCAGGCAGCAGGCAGGCAGGCAGCCAGGCGGCAGGCGGCAGGCCGGCAAAGGCGGCAGGCGCAGGCGGCAGGCGGCAGGCGGCAGGCGGCGAGCGGCAGGCGGCAGAGCGGCAGGCAGGCAGGCGGAAGGCGGCAGGCGGCAGAGCGGCACAGGCAACGAAACTGGCACAAAGCGGCAGGCAGCAGAGCAGCTGGGAAACGGCAAACTTTGGCTCAGAGCAGCAAACTTGGCTCCCAGGCAACAGAACGGCTGAGGCAACAGGCAACAGGCAACAGGCATTACAGAGCTTCAGCAGGCAGGCGGCAGGGCGGCAGGCGGCGCCCAGGCAGCAGGCAGCCCAGGCGGCAGGCGGCAGGCAGCAGGCTGGCAAAGGCACGGGCCCAGGCACGGCAAGGCTTGCTCCCAGGCGGCAGGCGGCAGGCGGCAGGCGGCAGGCAGGCAGGCGGCAGGCGGCACGCAGGCAGGCGGCGGCGGGCTGACAGGCGGCAGGCAGCAGGCTGACAGGCTGCAGGCGGCCGAACTAGCAGGCGGCAGGCGGCAGGCCGACAGGCGGCGGGCGGCAGGGCGGTGGGCGGCAGGCGGCAGGCGGCGCCCAGGCGGCAGGCGAGCCCAGGCGGCGAAGACTGACAGGTGACGGGCGGCTCGCAGGCGGCAGGCGGCAGGCGGCAGGCGGCAGGCGGCAGGCGGCGGGCGGCGAGGCGAGCGGGCGGCAGGCGGCTGGCGGCAGGCGGCAGGCTGACCCGAGGCGGCAGGCGGCAGGCGGCAGGCGGCAGGCGGCCGGGCAAAGGCAGGCGGCAGGCGGCAGGCGGCAGGCGGCAGGCGGCAGGCGGCAGGCGGCAGGCGGCACAGGCAACGAGGCGGCAGGCAGCAGGCGGCCGCACAGGCAAGGCAGGCGGCAGGCAGGCAGGCGGCTGCGGCGAAGGCGGCAGGCGGCGACGGCAGGCGGCAGGCGGCCAGCTTGCAGGCAGCAGGCGGCAGGCGGCAGGCCAAGCGGCAGGCGGCGAGGCGGCCGGAAGCAGGCGGCAGGCGGCCTGGGCGGCCCAGGCGGCCAGGCGGCAGGCAGCAGGCGGCACCAAGGCGGCAGGCAGGCAGGCAGACAGGCGGCAGGCGACGGCAGACGGGCGCGGCAGGCGGCGGGCGGCAGGCGGCAGGCGGCGGGCGGCAGGCAGCAGGCGGCAGGCGGCGGGCGGCGGGCGGCGCGCCCGGCGGGCAAGGCAGGGCGGCAGGCAGGCAGGCGGCAGGCTGGCAGGCGGCAGGCGGCAGGCGGCGGGGCGGCCGCAGGCGAAGCGGAGCCTGCTGGCTGGGTAACCCAGGCGGCGGGCTGACGCGGGCGACAGGCAGGCGGAAACTGGCTGGAGCGCGGGCGGCAGGCGGCAGGCGGCAGGCGGCAAGGCGGCCCAGGCGGCAAACGGCAAACGGCAAACACCGGAAACTGGCAAAAGGCAAAAAGGCAAAGGCAACAGGCAACAGGCAACAGGCAAACAGGCAACAGGCAACAGGCAGCAGGCGACAGGCGGCCCAGGCACCAGGCGAGCAGGCAAGGCAGGCAGCAGGCGGCAGGCGGCAGGCGAAGGCGCCAGGCGGCAGGCGGCAGGCGACAGGCGGCGGGCCGGCGGCAGACGGCAGGCAGGCGGCAGGCGGCAGGCGGCAGGCGGCGGGCGGCAGGCGGCAGGCTGACAGGCTGACAGGCGGCAGGCGGCAGGCGGCAGGCGGCAGGCAGCAGGCTGCAGGCAACAGGCAACAGGCAGCAAACGGCAGGAACAGGCGGCAGGCGGCAGGCAACAGGCAACAGGCAACAGGCAGCAGGCAACAGGCGACAGGCGGCAGGCAGCAGGCGGCAAGGCAGCAGGCGGCAGGCGGCAGGCGGCAGGCGGCAGGCGGCAGGCGGCAGGCGGCAGGCGGCAGGCGGCAGGCGGCAGGCGGCAGGCGGCGGCAGGCGGCAGGCGGCAGGCGGCAGGCGGCAGGCAACAGGCAACAGGCGGCAGGCGGCAGGCGGCAGGCGGCAGGCGGCAGGCAGCAGGCGGCAGGCGGCAGGCGGCAGCGGCAGGCGGCAGGCGACAGGGCGGCAGGCGGCAGGCGGCAGGCGGCAGGCGGCAGGCGGCAGGCAACAGGCGGCAGGCGGCAGGCGGCAGGCGGCAGGCAGGCGACAGGCGGCAGGCGACAGGCGGCAGGCGGCAGGCGGCAGGCGACAGGCGGCAGGCGGCAGGCGGCAGGCGGCAGGCGGCAGGCGGCAGGCGGCAGGCGGCAGGGCGGCGGGCTGGCAGGCGGCAGGCAGGCGGACGGGCAGGCAGGCGGAGGCGGCAGGCGGCGGGCGACAGGCGGCAGGCGGCGGCAGGCGGCAGGCGCGGGGGCGGGCTGACAGGCAACAGGCCAGGCGGCAGGCGGCAGGCGGCAGGCGGCGGGCGGCAGGCGGCAGGCGGCCCAGGCGACAGGCGGCAGGCGGCAGGCATAGGCGGCAGGCGGCAGGCGGCAGGCGGCAGGCGGCAGGCGGCAGGCGGCAGGCGACGGGCCAGGCGGCAGGCGGCAGGCGGCAGGCGACAGGCAACAGGCGACAGGCGACAGGCGACAGGCAACAGGCGGCAGGCGGCAGGCGGCAGGCGGCAGGCGGCAGGCAGGCGGCAGGCGGCAGGCGGCAGGCGGCAGGCGGGCAGGCGGCAGGCTGACAGGCGGCAGGCGGCAGGCGGCAGGCGGCAGGCGGCAGGCGGCAGGCGGCAGGCGGCAGGCGGCAGGCAACAGGCAGCAGGCGGCAGGCGGCGAGGCGACGGGCGACAGGCGGCAAGCGGCAGGCGGCAGGCAGCAGGCGGCAGGCGACAGGCGGCAGGCGGCAGGCGGCAGGCGACAGGCGGCAGGCGACAGGCGGCAGGCGGCAGGCGGCAGGCTGACAGGTGACAGGCGGCAGGCGGCAGGCGGCGGGCGACGGGCGACAGGCGGCAGGCGACAGGCGACAGGCGGCGGGCGGCGGGCGGCAGGCGGCAGGGCGGCAGGCGGCAGGCAGCAGGCGGCAGGCGGCGAGGCAACAGGCAACAGGCGGCAGGCGGCAGGCGACAGGCGGCGGGCGACAGGCGGCAGGCGGCAGGCAACAGGCGGCAGGCGACAGGCGGCAGGGGCAGGCGGCAGGCGGCAGGCGACAGGCGGCAGGCGGCAGGCGGCAGGCGGCAGGCGGCAGGCAACAGGCGGCAGGCGGCAGGCGGCAGGCGGCAGGCGGCAGGCGGCAGGCGGCAGGCAGGCCAGGCGGCAGGCGGCAGGCGGCAGGCGGCAGGCGGCAGGCGGCAGGCGGCGGCAGGCGGCAGGCGGCAGGCGGCAGGCGGCAGGCGGCAGGCGGCAGGCGGCAGGCGGCAGGCGGCAGGCGGCAGGCAACAGGCGGCAGGCGGCAGGCGGCAGGCAGGCGGCAGGCGACAGGCGACAGGCGGCGGCAGGCGGCAGGCGACGGGCGGCGGGCGACAGGCGGCAGGCGGCAGGCGGCAGGCGGCCGGGCGGCAGGCGACAGGCAGGCGGCAGGCGGCAGGCAGGCAGGCGGCAGGCGGCAGGCGGCAGGCAACAGGCGGCAGGCTGACGGGCAGCAGGCGGCAGGCGAGCGGGCGGCGGGCGGCGACAGGCGGCAGGCGACAGGCGGCAGGCGGCAGGCGGCAGGCGGCGGGCGGCAGGCGGCAGGCGGCGGGCGGCGGGCGGCAGGCGGCAGGCGGCAGGCGGCGGGCGGCGGGCGGCAGGCGGCAGGCGGCAGGCGGCAGGCGACAGGCGACAGGCGGCAGGCGACGGGCGGCAGGCGACAGGCGGCAGGCGGGCGGCGGGCGGCGGGCGGCAGGCGGCAGGCGGCAGGCGGCGGGCGGCAGGCGGCAGGCGACGGGCGGCAGGCGGCAGGCGGCAGGCGGCAGGCGGCAGGCGGAGGCGGCGGGCGGCAGGCAGCAGGCGACAGGCGGCAGGCGGCAGGCGGCAGGCGGCAGGCGGCAGGCGGCAGGCTGACGGGCGGCAGGCGGCAGGCGACAGGCGGCAGGCGGCAGGCGACAGGCGGCAGGCGGCAGGCGGCGGCAGGCGGCGGGCGGCGGGCGGCGGGCGGCAGGCGGCGGGCGACGGGCGGCGGGCGGCGGGCGGCAGGCGGCAGGCGGCAGGCGGCAGGCGGCAGGCGGCAGGCAAGGCAGGCAACAGGCGGCAGGCGACGGGCGGCAGGCGGCAGGCGGCAGGCGACAGGCGGCAGGCGGCAGGCAACGGGCGGCAGGCGGCAGGCAGCAGGCAGCAGGCGGCAGGCAACAGGCAGACAGGCGGCAGGCGGCAGGCGGCAGGCGGCAGGCAGCAGGCAACAGGCGGCAGGCGACAGGCGGCAGGCGGCAGGCGGCAGGCGACAGGCGGCAGGCGGCAGGCGGCAGGCGGCAGGCGGCAGGCGGCGGCAGGCGGCGCAGGCGGCAGGCGGCAGGCGGCGGGCGGCAGGCGGCAGGCGGCGGGCTGACGGGCGGCAGGCGGCAGGCGGCGGGCGGCAGGCGGCAGGCGGCAGGCGACGGGCGGCAGGCGCGGGCGGCGGGCGGCGGGCGACAGGCGGCAGGCAGCTGACGGGCAGGCTGGGCGGCAGGCGACGGGCGGCAGGCGGCAGGCGGCAGGCGGCAGGCGGCAGGGCAGGCGGCGGGCAACAGGCAGGCGGGCGGCAGGCGACAGGCAGCAGGGCAGGCAACAGGCGACAGGCAACGGGCAACAGGCGACGGGCGGCAGGCGGCAGGCGACAGGCGACAGGCGGCAGGCGGCGGGCGACGGGCGGCAGGCGGCACGGGCGGCAGGCGGCAGGCGGCAGGCGGCGGGCGGCAGGCGGCAGGCGGCAGGCGGCAGGCGGCAGGCGGCAGGCGGCGGGCGGCAGGCGGCGGGCGGCGGGCTGGCAGGCGGCGGGCGGCGGGCGGCGGGGCGGCAGGCGGCAGGCGGCAGGCGGCAGGCGGCGGGCGACGGGCGGCAGGCGGCAGGCGGCAGGCGGCAGGCGGCGGGCAACGGGCGGCAGGCGGCGGGCGGCAGGCGGCCGGAGCGGCAGGCGGCAGGCGGCGGGCGGCAGGCGGCAGGCGGCGGGCAGCAGGCGGCAGGCGGCAGGCGGCAGGCAAGAGGCGGCAGGCGAAGCAGGCAGCAGGCACCGGGCGACGGGCAACAGGCGGCAGGCAGCAGGCAGGCCGGCAGGCGGCAGGCCGGCAGGCGGCAGGCCCGGCAGGCGGCGGGCGGCAGGCGGCGGGCAGCAGGGCGGCGGGCGGCAGGCGGCAGGCGGCGGGCGGCAGGCGGCAGGCGGCAGGCGGCAGGCGGCGGGCGGAGGCGGCAGGCGACGGGCGGCGGGCGGGGCGGGGGGCGGGCGGCAGGCGACGGGCGGCAGGCGGCAGGCGGCGAGGCGGCGGGCGGCAGGCGGCAGGCGGCAGAGGCGGCAGGCGGCAGGCGGCGGGCGGCAGGCGGCAGGCGAAGCGGGCGACAGGCGGCAGGCGGCAGGCAACAGGCAACAGGCAGCGGCGGGCTGACAGGCAACGGGCGGCGGGCGAGCAGGCGGCCGGGCGGCAGGCAACAGGCAGCAGGCAAGCAGGCGGCAGGCGGCAGGCGGCGGGCGGCAGGCGGCAGGCGGCAGGCGGCGGGCGGCAGGCGACAGGCGGCGGGCGGCAGGCGGCGACAGGCGGCGGGCGAAGCGGGCGGCAGGCGGCAGGCGGCAGGCGGCAGGCGACGGGCGGCGGGCGGCGGGCGGCAGGCGGCAGGCGGCGGGCGGCAGGCGGCAGGCGGCAGGCGGCAGGCGGCAGGCGGCAGGCAACGGGCAACGGCGACGGGCGGCAGGCGGCAGGCGGCGGAGGCGGCGGGCGGCAGGCGGCAGGCGGCAGGCGGCGGGCGGCAGGCGGCAGGCGGCAGGCGGAGGCGGCGGGCGGCAGGCGGCGGGCGGCGGGCGGCGGGCGGCAGGCGACCCAGGCGGCGGGCGGCAGGCGGCAGGCGACGGGCGGCAGGCGGCAGGCTGACAGGCGGCGGGCGGCGGGCGGCGGGCGGCAGGCGGCAGGCGGCGGGCGGCGGGCGACGGGCGGGGCGGCAGGCTGAGGGCGGCGGGCGGCAGGCGGCGGGCAGCGGGCTGACGGGCGGCAGGCTGACAGGCGGCAGGCGGCGGAGGCGGCAGGCGGCAGGCGGCAGGCGGCAGGCGGCAGGCGGCAGGCGGCAGGCGGCAGGCGGGCAACGGGCGGCGACGGGCGGCGGGCGGCGGGCGGAGGCGGCAGGCGGGCAGGCGGCAGGCGGCAGGCGGCGGGCGAGGCGACGGGCGACAGGCGGGCAGGCGGCAGGCGGCAAGGCGGGCGCGGGCGGCAGGCGGCGGGCGGCGGGCGAGGCGGGCGACGGGCGGCGGGCGGCGGCGGGCGGCAGGCGGCGGGCGGCAGGCGGCGGGCGGCAGGAGCCGGGCGGCGACGGGCGGCACAGGCGGCAGGCAGCAGACAAAGGCCAAAGGCAAAACAAAAGAACAAACAGGCAAACTAAAAAAAAAAAGGCAGCAGGCGGCAGGCGACAGGCAACAGGCAACAGGCAACAGGGCAACGGGCAACAGGCGGCAACAGGCGCGGGCGACAGGCAACAGGCGGCGGGCGGCAGGCGGCAGGCGGCGGGCGGCGGGCGGCAGGCGGCGGGCGGCAGGCGGCAGGCTGCGGGCGGCAGGCAGCAGGCCGGCGGGCCGGCGGCGGCAGGCCGGGGCGGCAGGGGCCGGCAGGCAGCAGGCGACAGGCGGCAGGCAACAGGCGGCGGGCGACAGGCGGCAGGCGGCAGGCAGGCGGCAGGCGACGGGCGACAGGCGGCAGGCGACAGGCGACAGGCAGCAGGCAGGCAGCCCGCAGGCAGCAAGGCGACAGGCGGCGGGCGGCAGGCAGGCAGGCGGCGGCGACGGGCGGCGGGCTGACAGGCGGCAGGCGGCAGGCAACGGGCGGCAGGCGGGCACGGGCGGCGGGCGGCAGGCGGCAGGCGGCGGCGGGCGGCAGGCGGCGGGCGGCAGGCGAAGCGGGCGGCAGGCGGCAGGCGGCAGGCAACAGGGGCGGGCGGCAGGCGGCGGGCGGCCCGGGCGGCAGGCGGCAGGCGGCAGGCAGGCGGCAGGCGGCGGGCGGCAGGCGGCAGGCGGCAGGCGGCAGGCGGCAGGCGGCAGGCGGCAGGCGGCAGGCGGCGGGCGGCGGGCGGCGGGCGGCGGGCAACAGGCGGCGGGCTGGCAGGCGGCGGGCGGCAGGCGGCGGGCGGCAGGCGGCAGGCGGCAGGCGGCGGGCGGCAGGCGGCAGGCGGACGGGCGGCAGGCGGCAGGCGGCGGGCGGCAGGCGGCAGGCGGCAGGCGGCAGGCGGCAGGCCAGGCGGCAGGCGGCTAGGCGACAGGCAGCAGGCGGCAGGCGGCAGGCGGCAGGCGGCAGGCAACAGGCGGCAGGCAGCAGGCGGCAGGCAGCAGGCAGCAGGCGGCAGGCAAGGCGGCAGGCGCAGCAGGCGGCAGGCGGCAGGCGGCAGGCAACAGGCGGCGGGCAACAGGCGGCAGGCAACCGGGCGGCAGGCGGCAGGCGACGGGCGGCAGGCGACGGGCGACAGGCGGCAGGCGGCAGGCGGCAGGCTGACGGGCGGCAGGCGGCAGGCTGAGCGGGCGGGCTGACGGGCGGCAGGGCGGGCGGGCAGGCGGGCGGCGGGCGGCGGGCGGCGGGCGGCGGGCGGCAGGCGGCAGGCGGCGGGCAGGCGGCAGGCGGCAGGCGGCAGGCGGCAGGCGGCAGGCAACAGGCTGACGGGCAACAGGCGGCAGGCAACAGGCAACAGGCAACAGGCAGCAGGCAACAGGCAGCAGGCAGCAGGCGGCAGGCGGCAGGCGACGGGCAACAGGCAACAGGCGACAGGCAACAGGCGGCAGGCGAGCAACAGGCGGCAGGCGGCAGGCAACAGGCGGCAGGCAGCAGGCAACAGGCAGCCCAGGCGGCGGGCGGCAGGCAACAGGCAGCGGGCGGCAGGCAACGGGCAGCAGGGCGACAGGCAACGGGCGACAGGCTACGGCGGGCGGCAGGCAACAGGCGGCCCAGGCAGCAGGCAACCAGGCGCGAAGCGGGCGACAGGCAACAGGCGGCAGGCGGCAGGCAACAGGCGGCAGGCGACAGGCGGCAGGCGGCAACAGGCGGCAGGCGGCAGGCAGCAGGCAACGGCGGGCGGCAGGCGACAGGCGGCAACAGGCGGCAGGCGGCGGGCAACAGGCAACAGGCAACAGAAAAAGCAAAAGCAACAAAGGCAGGACGCAGGCGACAGGCGGCAGGCAACAGGCGGCAGGCAACGCAGGCGGCAGGCGGCGGGGCGGCAGGCGACAGGCGACAGGCGGCGGGCGGGCAACGGCGGCAGGCGGCAGGCGGCGGGCGACAGGCGAGGCGAAGCAGGCAACAGGCAGGCGGGCAACGGGCAACAGGCGGCAGGCAACAGGCAACAGGCGGCGGGCAGGCGGCAGGCGGCAGGCGGCGGGCGACAGGCGGCAGGCGGCAGGCGGCAGGCGGCAGGCGGCAGGCGGCAGGCAGGCGAGCAGGCGACAGGCAACAGGCGGCAGGCGGCAGGCAGCAGGCAACGGGCAGGCAACAGGCAACAGGCGACAGGCGACAGGCGACGGGCAGCAGGCGGCAGGGGCGGGCGGCGGGCTGACAGGCGGCGGGCGGGCGGCGGGCGAGCGGGCTGACAGGCGGCAGGCGGCGGGCGGCGGGCGGCAGGCGGCGGGCGGCGGGCGGCCAGGCGACGGGCGGCGGGCGGCGGGCGGCAGGCGGCAGGCGACGGGCGGCAGGCGACAGGCGGCAGGCGACAGGCGGCAGGCAACGGCGGCAGGCGGCAGGCGGCAGGCGGCAGGCGGCAGGCGGCAGGCGCAGGCGGCAGGCTGACAGGCGGCAGGCGACGGGCAGGCGGCAGGCGACGGGCAGGCAGGCGGCAGGCGGCAGGCGGCGGGCTGGCGGGCGGCAGGCCGGCAGGCGGCAGGCGGCAGGCGGCAGGCGGCAGGCGGCAGGCGGCAGGCGGCAGGCGGCAGGCGGCAGGCGGCAGGCGGCAGGCAACGGGCAGGCGGCAGGCGGCGGGCGCGGCGGCAACAGGCGGCTGAGAACAGGCGACGGGCGACAGGCGGCGGGCGACAGGCGGCAGGCGGCGGGCGGCGGGCGGCGGGCGGCAGGCGGCAGGCGACAGGCTGGCGGGCAACAGGCGGCGGGCAGGCAACAGGCGGCAGGCGGCAGGCAAACGGCAGGCGCGGGCAAGCAGGCAACAGGCAACAGGCAACAGGCAACAGGGCAACGGGCGACAGGCAACAGGCGGCAGGCAACAGGCGGCAGGCAACAAGCGGGCGACAGGCAACCAGGCAGGCAACGGCGGCGGCGACAACGGGCAACGGGCAACAGGCAACAGGCAACAGGCAACAGGCAGCGGCAGAGCAACAGGCAGCAGGCGACGGGCAAGCAGGCGGCGGGCGGCGGGCTGGCGGGCGGCGAGGCGGCAGGCGGCGGGCGGGCAGGCGACGGGCGACAGGCAACGCAGGCAACGGGGCTAACAGGCGACAGGCAACCAAGGCGGCAGGCAGCAGGCGACGGGCGACAGGCGACGGGCTGAAGCGGGCGGCGGGCGGCAGCGGCAGGCGGCTTGGGGCGGCAGGCGGCAGAGCGGCCAGGCGGCAGGCGGCGGGCGGCAGGCGGCGGGCGGCAGGCGGCAGGCGGCGGGGCTGACAGGCGGCAGGCGGCAGGCGGCAGGCAGCGCGGGCGGGCAGGCGCGCGGCACGACAGGCGGAGGCGGCGGGCGGCGGGCGGCGGGCGACAGGCGGCGGGCGGCACGCGGGCGAGCGGCGGGCGACGGGCGGCGGGCGACGGGCGGCGGGCTGACGGGCGGCAGGGCGGCAGGCGGCGGGCAGGCGGCAGGCACGGCAGGCGGCGGGCGGCGGGCGGCAGGCGGCAGGCGGCAGGCGGCAGGCGGCAGGCGGCGGGCGACGGGCGGCAGGCGGCGGGCAACGGCAGCGCTGACGGGCAACAGGCAACAGGCAACAGGCAACAGGCGACAGGCGACAGGCAACCCGGGCGACAGGCGGCAGGCGACAGGCGGGCAGGCAGGCAGGCGGCAGGCGGCAGGCGGCGGGCGGCAGGCGGCAGGCGGCGGGCGACAGGCAAGGCGGCAGGCGGCGGGCGGCGGCGGCAGGCGGCAGGCGGCAGGCGGCAGGCGGCAGGCGGCCAGGCGGCAGGCGGCAGGCGGCAGGCGGCAGGCGGCAGGCGGCAGGCGGCGGGCGGCAGGCGGCGGGAGGCGGCGGCAGGCGGCGGGCTGGCAGGCGGCAGGCGGCAGGCGGGCGGGCGAACGGGCGGCAGGCGGCAGGCGGCAGCGGGCGGCCAGGCGGCGGGCGGCGGGCAGGCGGCAGGCGGGCGGCAGGCGGCAGGCGACGGGCGGCGGGCGGCAGGCGGCAGGCGGCAGGCGGCGGGCGGCAGGCGGCGGGCGGCAGGCGGCGGGCGGCGGGCGGCGGGCGGCAGGCGGAGCAGGCGGCAGGCGGCAGGCGGCAGGCGGCAGGCGGCAGGCGGCAGGCGGCAGGCGGCAGGCGAGCGGCAGGCGGCAGGCGGCGGGCGGCGGGGCGGCAGGCGGCGGGGCGGCAGGCGGCAGGCGGCGGGCGGCAGGCGGCAGGCGGCAGGCGGCAGGCGGCGGGCGGCAGGCGGGGCGGCGGGGCGGCAGGCGGCAGGCGGCGGGCGGCAGGCGGCGGGCGGCAGGCGGCAGGCGGCGAGGCTAGGCGGCAGGCGGCAGGCGGCGGGCGGCAGGCGGCAGGCGGCAGGCGGCAGGCGGCAGGCGGCAGGCGGCAGGGCGACGGGCGGCAGGCGGCAGGCGGCAGGCGGCAGGCGGCAGGCGGCAGGCGGCAGGCGGCAGGCGGCAGGCGACGGGCGGCAGGCGGCGGGGCGGCGGCAGGCGGCAGGCGGCGGCGGGCGGCAGGCGGCAGGCGGCGGGCGGCAGGCGGCAGGCGGCGGGCGGCAGGCGGCGGGCGACGGGCGACGGGCGGCGGGGCTGGCGGCAGGCGGCAGGCGGCAGGCGGCGGAGCTGACAAGGCGGCGGGGCGACAGGCGGCAGGCGGCAGGCGGCAGGCTGGCAGGCGGCAGGCGGCGGAGCTGACGGCCCGGCGGGTGAACCAGGCGGCGGGCGGCGCGGCGGCGGCGGGCAGGCGGCGGGCGGCGGGCGGCAGGCGGCAGGCGGCAGGCGGCGGGCGGCAGGCGGCAGGCGGCAGGCGGCGGCAACAGGCGGCAGGCGGCGGGCGGCGGGCGGCAGGCGGCAGGCGGCGGGCCCAGGCTGACAGGCGGCAGGCGACGGGCGCAGGCGGCAGGCGGCAGGCGGCGGGCGGCAGGCGGCAGGCGGCAGGCACGGCGACAGGCGGCAGGCGGCGGGCGGCAGGCGGCGGGCGGCAGGCGGCAGGCGGCAGGCGGCAGGCGGCAGGCGGCAGGCGGGCGGCAGGCGGCGGGCGGCAGGCGGCAGGCGGCCAGGCGGCGGGCGACAAGGCGGCAGGCGGCGGGCGGCAGGCAAAGGAAGAAAAAAAAAAAGGCGACAGGCACGGGCGGCGGGCGGCAGGCGGCAGGCTGACAGGCGGCGGGCGACGGGGCAGGCGGGCGGCAGGCGGCGGGCGGCAGGCGGCGGGCGGCGGGCGGCAGGCGGCGGGCGGCGGGCGGCGGGCGGCGGGCGGCAGGCGGCGGGGCGGCAGGCGGCGGGCGGCAGGCGGCGGGCGGCAGGCGGCGGGGCGGCAGGCGGCAGGCGGCGGGCGGCAGGGCGGCAGGCGGCAGGCGGCAGGCGGCAGGCGGCAGGGCGGCAGGCGGCGGGCGGCGGGCGGCAGGCGGCGGGCGGCAGGCGGCGGCGACGGGCGGCGGGCGGCGGGCGGCAGGCGGCGGGCGGCAGGCGGCAGGCGGCAGGCGGCGGGGCGGCAGGCGGCAGGGCGGCGGGGCGGCGGGCGGCAGGCGGCAGGCGGCAGGGCGGCGGGCGGGCGACGGGCGGCGGGCGGCGGGCTGACAGGCGGCAGGGCGGCAGGCGGCAGGCGGCGGGCGACAGGCGGCGGGCGACGGGCGGCGGGGCGGCGAGGCGGCAGGGCGGCAGGCGAGCAGGCGGCGGGCGGCAGGCGGCGGGCGGCAGGCGGCAGGCGAGCAGGCGGCAGGCGGCAGGCGGCGGGGCGACGGGCGGCGGGCGGCAGGCGGCAGGCGGCAGGCGGCAGGCGGCGCAGGCGGCGGGCGGCAGGCGGCAGGCGGCGGCGGCAGGCGGCAGGCGGCGGGCGGCGGGCGGCAGGCGGCAGGCGGCGGGGCGGCAGGCGGCGGCGGCAGGCGGCAGGCGGCAGGCGGCAGGCGGCAGGCGGCAGGGCGGCAGGCGGCGGGCGGCAGGCGGCAGGCGGCAGGCGGCGGGCGGCGGGCGGCAGGCGGCAGGCGGCAGGCGGCGGGCGGCAGGGCGGCGGGCGGCGGGCGGCAGGCGGCAGGCGGCAGGCGGCAGGGCGACAGGCGGCAGGCTGACGGGCGGCACGGGCGGCGGGCGGCGGGCGGCAGGCGGCGGGCGGCGGGCGGCGGGCGGCGGGCGGCAGGGCGGCGGGCGGCAGGGCGGCGGGCGGCAGGCGGCGGGCGGCAGGCGGCGGGCGGCGGGCGGCGGGCGGCAGGCGGCGGGCGACAGGCGGCAGGCGGCAGGCGGCAGGCGGCAGGCGACGGGCGGCAGGCGGCAGGCGGCAGGCGGCAGGCGGCAGGCGACGGGCGGCAGGCGGCGGCAGGGCGGCAGGCGGCAGGCGGCAGGCGACAGGCGGCGGGCGGCAGGCGACAGGCGGCAGGCGGCAGGCGGGCGGCGGGCGGCAGGCGGCAGGCGGCAGGCGGCAGGGCGCGGCAGGCGGCAGGCGGGCAGCAGGCGGCAGGCGGCAGGCGGCAGGCGGCAGGCGGCGGGCGGCAGGCGGCAGGCGGCAGGCGACAGGCGGCAGGCGGCAGGCGGCAGGCGGCAGGCGGCAGGGCTGGGCGGCGGGCGGCAGGCGGCAGGGCAGCAGGCGGCAGGCGACAGGCGGCAGGGCGGCAGGCGGCAGGCGGCAGGCGGCGGGCGGCGGGCGGCAGGCGGCAGGGCGGCAGGCGGCAGGGCGGCAGGCGGCAGGGCGGCAGGCGGCGGGCGGCAGGCGGCAGGCGGCAGGCGGCGGGCGGCAGGCGGCAGGCGGCAGGCGGCAGGCGGCAGGCGGCAGGGCGGGCAGCAGGCGGCAGGCGGCGGGCGGCGGGCGGCAGGCGGCGGGCGGCAGGCGGCAGGCGGCAGGCGGCGGCAGGCGGCGGGCGGCAGGCGGCGGGCGGCGAGGCGACGGGCGGCAGGCGGCAGGCGGCAGGGCGGCAGGCGGCAGGCGACAGGCGGCAGGCGGGCGGCAGGCGGCAGGCGACGGGCGGCAGGGCGGCAGGCGGCAGGCGGCAGGCGGCAGGCGGCAGGCGGCAAGGCGGCAGGCGGCAGGCTGACAGGCGGCAGGCGGCAGGCGGCAGGCGACAGGGCGGCAGGCGGCAGGCGACAGGCGGCAGGCGGCAGGCGGCAGGCGGCAGGCGGCAGGGCGGCGGCAGGCGGCGGGCGGCAGGCGGCAGGCGGCAGGCGGCAGGCGGCAGGCGGCAGGCGGCAGGCGGCAGGCGGCAGGCGGCGGCAGGCGGCAGGCGGCAGGCGGCAGGCGGCAGGGCGGCAGGCGGCAGGCGGCGGGCGGCAGGCGGCAGGCGGCAGGCGGCAGGCGGCAGGCGGCAGGCGGCAGGCGGCAGGCGGCAGGCGGCGGGCGGCAGGCGGCCAGGCTGACGGGCAGGCGGCAGGCGGCAGGCGGCGGGCGGCAGGCGGCGGGCGGCGGGCGGCAGGCGGCAGGCGGCAGGCGGCAGGCAGCAGGGCGGCAGGCGGCAGGCGGCAGGCGACAGGCGGCAGGGCTGACGGGCGGCAGGCGACAGGCGGCCCAGGCGAGCAGGCGGCAGGCGGCAGGGCGGCAGGCGGCAGGCGGCAGGCGGCAGGCGGCGGGCCGGCAGGCGGCAGGCGGCAGGCGGCAGGCGGCAGGGCGGCAGGCGGCCGGGCGGCAGGCGGCAGGCAACAGGCGGCAGGCGGCACAGGCGGCAGGCGGCAGGCGGGCAGGCGGCAGGGCGGCAGCAGGCGGCGGGCGGCAGGCGGCGGCAGGCGGCAGGCAAGGCAGGCGGCAGGCGGCAGGCGACAGGCACGGGCGGCAGGCGGCAGGCGGCGGGCGGTCCAGGCGGCAGGCAGCAGGCGGCAGGCGGCAGGCGACAGGCGGCAGGCAACAGGCAGCGGGCGGCAGGCAGCAGGCAACAGGCAACAGGCGGCAGGCGGCAGGCGGCGGGCGGCAGGCGGCAGGCGGCAGGCGGCAGGCGGCAGGCGACAGGCGGCAGGCGGCAGGCGGCAGGCGGCAGGCGGCAGGCGGCAGGCGGCAGGCGGCAGGCGGCAGGCGGCAGGGCGGCAGGCGGCAGGCGGCAGGCGGCAGGCGGCAGGCGGCAGGCGGCAGGCGGCAGGCGGCAGGCGGCAGGCGGCAGGCGGCAGGCGACAGGCGGCGGGCGGCAGGCGGCAGGCTGACAGGCGGCAGGCGGCAGGCGGCAGGCGGCAGGCGGCAGGCGGCGGGCAGGCGGCAGGCGGCGGGCGGCAGGCGGCAGGCGGCGGGCGGACGGGCGGCGGGCGGCAGGCGGCAGGCGGCAGGCGGCAGGGCGGCAGGCGGCAGGGCGACAGGCGGCGGGCGGCAGGCGGCAGGCGGCAGGCGGCAGGCGACAGGCGGCGGGCGGCAGGCGGCAGGCGGCAGGCGGCGGGCGGCAGGCGGCAGGCGGCAGGCGGCAGGCGGCAGGCGGCAGGCGACAGGCGGCAGGCGGCAGGCTGACGGGCGGCAGGCGGCAGGCGGCAGGCGGCAGGCGGCAGGCGGCAGGCGGCAGGCGACAGGCGGCAGGCAGCAGGGCGGCAGGCGGCGGCGGCGGGCGGCAGGCGGCGGGCGGCAGGCGGCAGGCGGCAGGCGGCAGGCGGCAGGCGGCAGGCGGCAGGCGGCAGGCAGCAGGCGGCAGGCGGACAGGCAGCAGGCAACGGCAACAGGCGGCAGGCGACAAGCGGCAGGCGGCAGGCAACAGGCAACAGGCGGGCAGGCAACAGGCAGCGGGCGGCAGGCGGCAGGCGACAGGGCGGCAGGCGGCAGGCGGCAGGCGGCAGGCGGCAGGCGGCAGGCGGCAGGCGGCAGGCGGCGGGCGGCAGGCGGCAGGCGGCAGGCGGCAGGCGGCAGGCGGCAGGCGGCGGGCTGGCAGGCGGCAGGCAGCAGGCGGCAGGCAGCAGGCGGCAGGCAGCAGGCGGCAGGCGGCAGGCGGCAGGCGGCAGGCGGCAGGCGGCAGGCAGCAGGCGGCGGGCGGCAGGCGGCAGGCGGCGCAGGCGGCAGGCGGCAGGCGGCAGGCGGCAGGCGGCAGGCGACAGGCGACAGGCGGCAGGCGGCGGGCGGCAGGGCGGCAGGCGACGGGCGGCGGGCGGCAGGCGGCAGGGCTGACAGGCGGCAGGCGGCGGGCGACAGGCGGCAGGCGGCAGGCGGCAGGCGGCAGGGCGGCAGGCGGCAGGCGACGGGCGACCCAGGCGGCAGGCGGCAGGCGGCAGGCGACGGGCAACAGGCGACAGGCAACTGGCAGACAGGCGGCAGGCGGCGGGCGGCAGGCGGGCGGCGGGCGGCAGGCGGCAGGCGGCAGGCTGACAGGCGGCAGGCGGCGGGCGGCAGGCGGCAGGCGGCAGGCGACGGGCGGCAGGCGGCGGGCAGGCGGCAGGCGGCAGGCGGCAGGCGGCAGGCGGCGGGCGGCAGGCGGCAGGCGGACGGCGCAGGCGGCAGGCGGCAGCACGGCAAAAGGAGGCGGCAGGCAACAGAGCGACGGGCACGGGCAGGCAGGGCGGCAGGCGGCAGGCGACAGGCGGCAGGCGGCAGGCGGCAGGCGGCAGGCGGCGGGCGGCAGGCGACAGGCGGCAGGCGGCAGCGGGCGGCAGGCGGCAGGCGGCAGGCGACAGGCGGCAGGCGGCAGGCGACAGGCGGCAGGCGGCGAGGCGGCAGGCTGACAGGCGGCAGGCGACAGGCGGCCAGGCGACAGGCGGCGGGCGGCAGGCGGCAGGCGGCGGGCCGGCAGGCGGCAGGCGGCCGGCGGCGGGCGGCAGGCGGCAGGCGGCAGGCGGCAGGCTGACAGGCGACAGGCGGCAGGCCGGCAGGCGGCCCAGGCGGCGGGCGAGCAGGCGGCAGGCGGCCAGGCGGCAGGCGACAGGCGGCAGGCAGCGGGCGGCAGGCGGCGGGCTGACAGGGCGGCGGGCGGCAGGCGGCGGGCGGCAGGCGGCGACAGGCGGCAGGCGACAGGCAGCAGGCGGCGGAGGCGGCAGGCGACAGGCGACGGGCGACGGGCTGACAGGCGACAGGCGGCGGGCGGCAGGCGACAGGCGGCAGGCGGCAGGCGGCAGGCGGCGGGCCGGCGGGCGGCAAGGCGACGGGCGGCAGGAGCGGCAGGCGGCAGGCGGCAGGCGGCAGGCGGCAGGCGGCAGGCGGCGGGCGGCAGGCGGCAGGCGGCAGGCGGCAGGCGACGGGCGGCAGGCGGCAGGCGACAGGCGGCAGGCGGCGGGCGGCAGGCGGCGAGGCGGCAGGCGGCAGGCGGCAGGCGACAGGCGGCAGGCGGCAGGCGGCAGGCGGCAGGGCGGCAGGCGGCAGGCGGCGGGCTGACGGGCGGCAGGCGGCAGGCGGCAGGGCGGCAGGCGGCGGGCGACAGGCTGGCAGGCGGCAGGCGGCAGGCGGCAGGCGGCAGGCGGCGGGCGACGGGCGGCCAGGGCTGACAGGGCGGCAGGCGACAGGCGGCAGGCTGGCGGGCAGGCGGCAGGCGGCAGGCGGCAGGCGGCAGGCTGGCAGGCGGCAGGCGGCAGGCGGCAGGCGGCAGGCGGCAGGCGGCAGGGCGGCAGGCGGCAGGCGGCAGGCGGCAGGCGACGGGCGGCAGGCGGCAGGCGGCAGGCGACAGGCGGCAGGCGGCAGGCGGCAGGCGGCAGGCGGCAGGCGGCAGGCGGCAGGCAGCAGGCGGCAGGCGACAGGCGGCGGGCGACAGGGCGAAGCAGGCCGAGCAGGCGGCAGGCCGCGGCAGGCGGCAGGGCGACGGGCTGGCAGGCGGCAGGGCGGCAGGCGGCAGCAGGCTAGGCGGGCGGCGGGCGACGGGCGGCAAGGCGGCGGGCGGCAGGCGGCAGGCGGCGAGGCGGCAGGCGGCAGGCGGCGGGCGGCAGGCGGCAGGCTGACAGGCGAGCGGGCGGCAGGCGGCAGGCGGCCGGGCTGGCAGGCGACGGGCGGCGGGCTGACGCAGACGAGCAGGCGGCGGGCGGCGGGCTGACAGGCTGACAGGCGGCAGGCGGCAGGCGGCAGGCGGCAGGCGGCAGGCGGCAGGCGGCAGGCGGCGGCAGGCGGACAGGCGGCAGGCGGCAGGCGGCAGGCGGCAGGCGGCAGGCGGCAGGCGGCAGGCGGCGGAGCGGCAGGCGGCGGGCGGCAGGCGGCAGGCGGCAGGCGGCGGGCGGCAGGCGGCAGGCGGCAGGCGGCAGGCGGCAGGCGGCAGGCGCCAGGCGGCAGGCAGCAGGCGGCAAGGCGGCGGGCTGACAGGCGGCAGGGCGGCAGGCGGCGGGCGGCAGGCGACGGGCGACGGGCGGCAGGCTGGCGGGCGGCGGGCGGCAGGCGACAGGCAGGCGGGCCGACAGGCGGGACAGGCGGCAGGCGACAGGCGGGCAGCGGGCTGACGGGCGGCAGGGCGGCAGGGCGGCAGGCTGGCAGGCGGCAGGAGACGGCAGGCGGCAGGCGAGCAGGCGGCGGGCTGGCGGGCGGCAGGCGGCGGGCGGCAGGCGGCAGGCGGCAGGCGGCAGGCGGCAGGCGGCAGAGCGGCAGGCGGCAGGCGGCAGGCGGCAGGCGGCAGGCGGCCAGGCGCGACAGGCGGCAGGCGGCAGGCGGCAGGCGGCAGGCAGCAGGCAGCAGGCGAGGGGCAGCAGGCGGCGGC
>NW_024572618.1:0-165286 GCF_018153835.1 Drosophila eugracilis
GTTCAAATTTTAATTTTTGATTTGTCAATAAATCATAACGTTTTCAAATTCTGGCTTTACTATTATATTTCAGTGATTCAAACGCATTTTTTGTTATAATCAGAAACCCATGGGTTTTACGATCATCCTTGCCTGAGCACAAGAATTGTGCTAGTAATAAGGATGGTTTGGGAACAACATTTTTTTTTGAAGGCTTTCATAGGGGTTTTAAGATCAGCCGTGGTGTTTGGAAGTGTGAGGGTCAGGTATTTGATACCTTATGCTCTCCGTGGAAACAATAATTCATTCCAGATTTTATAGGCTCTACTGAAAAATTTACAGATTACGTATTTTTTTATGGAAACCTTCAGATTGTGGAGGGGACAAAATTTCTCTGACACCTGGTTATTTGTGCTCTGTTAAACATAATTTTATTGCGCTTAAGGATAAACCTGGAACAAGTGTCGTCCAACCACAGTATTAAAAGCAGCGGAAACTAACTAAACAATTTGAAAATGAACACTGAAGGTTGCTTTGAGCATGTTCAAATAGAATCGTGATTACCATTGATTTAGGAGTAGAGTCGTTGAACGTATAAAAATGGAATATATATGATAAAAATACTTTTTTGTGTTAAGGAAACATGTAAATTAAAAGTTAAAACTGTTAATTTTTTGTTTTAAATATAAACATAATATATATAAAAATGTGTATCTTTCATTTGAGATATTTACATTTTAATTTCTCGTTCGGTATTTCCCTCGAGATAAAAAACAATACAACTTGGTCCCCATGGTGCACAAGGAAGGTGTGCAGAAAAAAAATACTGTACAAATAAAAAACGTTTCCTCTATTTACTTTTCAACTTTAGTTCACAATTTACTGTTTAGTAACGGGATAAATCTGGAGAGCTGTTAAAATGTTAATGTTTCATTTCACACACGTTGAAACTGAAAGCTGACCAACAACTTGAAAATTTTCTACCTGGAAAAACAGTGATTTAAAAAAAAATTTTAGAGAGCATACCAGGATCTGTTTGAAAATTATGTGAACAATTGTAGTCCCCTTTGCATTTGACCAACTTTGTGACTGTAAGAGGGTAGGGCGGAAACACTAAAAAATATATTCATAAACACGTTTATTGACAGAGCTGGAGTATAACAGAGCATGTCCGTTGATGCTACGTGGGTTTCACGATCCCGCCTGAGCCTCTGCCTCATGCATTGTCCAGCATGGTCAGCCGAGTTGGTCCCGCCTCCAGCTTCCAGCACACTGGGACAGCAGCACAGGCGGATGGCTCGGTCGCCAGCTGGAGTCTCCGTGCCGGGTAACACTTGCCCCTCTGCTGATGTGCTCAGTCTCATCTCAGCCTCCAGACCAGCCCAATGCTGATCAGGAATTGCTCATGAAGGAGATGGAGGACGAGCTCAGAATCATCAAATGAGCCGAGAGACCATGTCCAGGGAAGGCTGTGAAAGCTGGAGAGAGTGTTTTGCACAGGTCTGCAGTCAACCCTCAGCAGTGAGCTAGATCGATCCAATGAACGCCAGGTGATGCTTGACTTTCACGTTGTTTCACAGCCCGGACAGGGCTCATGACTGGAGGGAAGTGACATTTATGTTCACAGATCGCAGCCAAAGGCAGCCGATCGTAATCTCTGGAAGCTGTCGCACTCTTCATTGGACACCGCCTGCTCCAGCCAGCAGAAATCATCGCAGGTCTGTCTGAAGGGCCAGCAAAATGCGTGAGTTCGTCACCGCCCAATGCACTGCCTTGCCGTGAGAGTGCCAACTGGCCTGCAGCTGTTCGAAGTATAGCAGCCTGCATCCGTGAGAATGACTAGTTCACAGATGAGCGGCAAAAAGGAGGTGAGCGAGGTTTGCGCCCGGAAGCTGGACACAGGAACTGCGCTTGGTCACCAGAATTTGGCTGAGCTGATAAGCAAAGTCGCCGCCCTCCGCAAACATAGAGCCAGCGCAGCACAGAACTCGGGAGGCACGCCGGCGTTCGGCGCACGTTCGTAGGATGCTTTCCACAAGATCGAGATGCTCACTGTTTGCTTCGGTCAGTAGCCACTTCCGCCAGTCCGCTGCATGATGCGCAGCCCAGGCCTTCAGTCGAGCTTTGAACTGTTGTTCATGCCTTCATTGCCGACAGCATATGCCAGAATGTAACGGCAGCCCGTGGAAGGAGAACCCGTACTTCTGGGCCGCACCAGAGGCAAGGCGGCCAAAGCAGTTCACCACGCAGTTCCGCTTCCGTCGTCTGTTGGCAGACTTTCTACTTTCTCAGCCGGGCTGTACAACTCACGGCCTATGTTACGGTTCTGGCATAATGCTGTCGGCAATGGGGAGAGGCGCATCGGGCCCCTAACCATCTCAAGAGCTCGACTTTGCTTTAGGGCTATAGTGCGCATCGTGCAGCGGAATCGTTCCAATGGATTTGGTCAGTGGAGAGAGCAAACGGCTACCTGAATGATAAACTATTGAGCTTGTCACCGATCTGTCGGAAGCGCATCCCGCGAGCAAGGGGCGACTACGGCACTCTTAACTTGCCATATGAGCGCCGGCATCCGATAATACCCCAAGTTCTCATTCATTGAGCTGGTAATACGGCATTTCGCATGTTTTTGACTCTGCACGGAGGTGCGCAGCTGACTTTAGCGCATAAACGCCAGCGGTCCTTGGATAGTGTTAGCAGTGCTCGAAGAGTTGTGGAAATGTGTCCAGTGTTTCCGCGCAACCTTCGCTTCGCTCTAAGCGCATGGGAGACTTGCCGCTTCATCGAGTGAACGCCCCTAGTCGTCCATTTATTGCAACGAGAGTTGACTCACACTAGGCGCTATATACTCACGGCAGCACGGTTGCGAGACACCAGCTTCTACAAGGGGTACATCGCCGTTTTCATTTGCCTTGCAACAAAGGCAGTGCATCTGGAAGCGGTGACAGGCCCCACCACGGAACATTTTGCTGGCGCTGGACAGATTCACCGGGAGGGAGAGGGATGGTTCAGCACCTTTCAGTGACAACGGAACCAACTTTGAGGGCCGGACAATCTTAATGAAGAAGTCTCTACGGTAAGCTTCAAGAAGATTACGATCAGCTTATAGCCCCCAAGCTCGTCACAACGGACATCGTGGTACTTCACCCTCCTCAGTCGCCCAATTTCGGGCTGTGGAGGCTAACGAAGTCAATGAAACATCACCTGAAGATGGTCACTGCGGATCGATGGCTCACCTATGAGGAGTTGGGCTGGGCTTATAAGCATAGAAGCATGTTCAACTCGCGGCCGCTTTTTGCCCTCTCTCACAGTGGGACGCAGACGACCTAGAGGTGCTCACGCCGGCTCATTTCTTGATGATTCGCTGCATCCTCCTCCTGAGTTTCGTCCTCCATCTCCTCCGCGGAGCAGTTCCTGGTCCATCAGGCATGGAACGTCATTTCTGGAAGGCTTGGATTCGGGACTGGTTAGCACATCTACAGCAGAGGGCCAAGTGGTGCCGCGAGGCTAAAGCGACTCCAGCTTTGGCATTGGCGGGCGGCATGTTAAGTATGCTGCTTGTCCCAGTGTGCTGGAAGCTGGAGTGGGGAGTGGAGACCAATCAGCCATTCTCGCACTTGGGACAATGCGTGGAGCGAGAAACGAATGCGGGAAGAGGCAAAGGTGTCGTCTTTTGAAAGCGAGAGAAACCTTAATGTAGCATCTAACGCGGACGTTGTTTACATATGTCAAATATATTAATAAACGGAATTTTGTGAATATATTTTAGTGTTTTGCATTGCCTGGGAACCCTCTACAATGACCCTTGTTAGTCAAATACAAGGGATACAATTGTTCACATAATTTTCACGAATCTAGTATACTCTAAAACCATCATTAAAATGCACCGTTCCACCAGGTAGAAATTTCTTCAAGTTGTTGGAGTAATTTTTCAGTTTAACGTGTGTGAAAACAAAACCAATTCTTTATTTGCAGCAACTCGCAGACTTTTTATAAATTCGTTACCTGTAGAGTAAAAAGGGTATACTAGATTCGTTAAAGTATGTAACAAATAGAAGGAAGCGTTCGACCCTATAAAGTATACAGTCTGCACATAAATTATTTGTGTTTAACTCCAAGGAGTTGCAAGTTTATTGTCTGGGCTTATCTCGAGAAATACTTAACGGAAATTAAATGTAATATCTCAAATGAAAGATACACATTTTTATATATATTTATATTTATATTTAAACATAAAATTAATGTTTTAACTTTAATTTTACATACTTCCAATTAATAAAAAAGTAATTTTTTACGCACAAAATTATTCGTACACTTCTCGTTCTGACTTCTACTTCTAAATCCAAATGGTAATCCGCGATTCTTATTTGAACTGTAATTCGGAGCAACCGGTGTACTATTCTCAAAGTTGTTTAGTTAGTTTCGCCAGTTTTTTTGCTGTAATTGGACGACACATGGTCAAGATTTATCCTTAAATTCGAAAACTATAATAAAATTATATTTAGCGAACCGCAATTAACCCGAAATTGGTAGAAATATTGTCAAGTCACCTTCCACAATGCGAAGTTTATAAAAAAATACAAGTAATCACTGCAAATTCAGTGAATTAGAAAATCTGGAAGGAATCACATATTGACACCACGGAGAGCATAAAGTTGTAAATACACCATTACAAAATCCCTGTGAATAAACTCTACAACAATTCTTAAACCCTATAGAAGCCTTCAAAAAATGTTGTTCCCAAACCATCCGGAACACCCTGCACAATGCTGGTATACATGGTAGAGTTGTTCGTAAAAACCTGATAGATTTCTGATTATAAGAAAATGCTTGAGATCGCAAAGTGCATGTAAGCAAATGGAATTTTTTGGGAAAACGTTATATTTATTGACAAACCAAAATTAAAATTTTGAACACGGCGGTTCTTTAAAGTATTTCAAAAGCAAATGAAGCAATGAAGGAAAACTTGATTCAAACTTTGCCATCGTTGGCCAGAATGTGATGGTTTATGGGCACAGCTGCAGGTGGAGTGGGTCGATCGGTCTTTATACCAAGTACTGTAGAGTAAAAAGGGCATACTAGGATCTGTTGAAAGTATGTAACCGCTAGAAGGAAGCTTATGACCCTTTAAAGTATATGGTATATTCTGATCAGGATCATTGGCGAAGTCGATTGAGCCATGTCCGTCTGTCCGTCCGTCCGTCCGTCCGTCCGTCCGTCCGTGTCCGTATGAACGCTGAGATCTCAGGAACTATAGGAGATTCAACTTTATTACTCCTAGAGTAAAAGGGTATACTAGATTCGTTGAAAAGTATGTAACAGATAGAAGGAAGCTTTTGCGACCCTATAAAGTATATATATTCTTGATCAGGATCAATAGCGAAGTCGATTGAGCCATGTCCGTCTGTCCGTCGTCCGTCCGTCCGTCCGTCCGTCCGTCCGTCCGTATGAACGCTGAGATCTCAGGAACTATAGCAGATACAAAGTTGAGATTAAGCATGAAGATTCTTGAGGTCCCGGGACAGCGCAAGTTTATTACAGCATCCTGCCACGCCCACTCTAACGCCCACAAATCGCCAAAAACTAAAATTGCTGAAATCTCAGGAACTATTGCAGTTAGAAAGTTGAAATTCAGAAAGTATAATCTTTAAATGGCAGCGCATCTTATAGTGGTACTACTATCCGGCCACACCCACCCATACGCCCACAAGGCTCAAAAGACGGTTTTCGGATTTTCTAGAAAAGCTGATATCTCGGTAACTATACGAGATAGAAAGTTCGGATTAAGCATGTAGGTTTCTATTATGCTCCCAATGCGAATTGTTTTCTTGCGATCAAGCCACGCCCACTCTAACGCCCACAAACCCTGAACAACCAAAAATGCAAAAATCTCAAAAACCTTAAGAGCTACATAATTTTGTTTAGGATCACGTATTTAGGAGATGCCTTTGCAACTTTCCACGAAGTTGCATCCGGCCACGCCTACTCTGACGCCCACAAACCGCGGAAAACTGTGGCGTCTATAATATTATTATGAATGCCTTCGTTTGACCTTGTGTAACTTATTTCTGTTAATACCTATCGATTTACCAAAGATTTTTCAAATCGGAACATTATTTCGCTATTTATAAAGAAATTAAGTTATAAGGCCTCACATGTGCAGTGACGTCACTATAAGCATACTCAACATACTTCCTCTGACAATAGGTGGCGCCTTGTGAATTTCCACTAGCAAAATAATATTCTAAAATTTTGTAAAACAGTAACGGGTATCTTATGGTCGCGGCACTCGACTATAGCGTTTCCTCTTGTTTAATGTAGCAACTGGGAAAGAACTTATATTTTTAATAGACACAGGTGCAGACATTTCCATTCTAAAAGAAACTTCGGATAATTTCCAAAACATCCAAAATGATTACATCATAGACATAAAAGGCATAAGTCAAGAAATAATAAAATCCAAAGGTTTAGTTTTTATAGAGATACAGACCACCAATTACATAATTCCACACGATTTTCATATCCTAAATTCACATTTCCCAATTCCATGCGATGGAATAATAGGCATCGACTTTATCAAAAAATACAACTGTCAATTAGACTTTAAGCTATCTGAAGATTGGCTTATAATTAGACCCAATAATTTAAAATTCCCAATTAAAGTACCAATAGCTCATAGTTCTGGCAATAATTCAATACTTCTGCCAGCAAGATCCCAAGTTATTCGGAAAGTTGAACTTAATTCAAAAGCAGACAGTGTATTAATTCCAAATCCAGACAATAGAAAAAAATCCGTAATATCACAACTGTCAAAAAACTTCCCTCCACAGTTCAAGTCTCAGCTTACTAGCCTATGCACCCAGTATAGCGATATATTCGGATTGGAAACCGAATCAATAACCACAAATAATTTTTATAAACAGGAACTGAGATTAAAAGATGATGAACCAGTTTATATAAAGAACTATCGAAGCCCACATAGTCAGATGAACGAAATACAAAAACAAGTAGAAAAATTAATCTCAGACGGGATTGTCGAACCGTCAGTATCCGAGTATAATAGCCCATTGTTACTTGTTCCTAAGAAATCATCCCCCGGATCAAATGCAAAGAAATGGCAATTAGTAATTGACTATCGCCAGATTAATAAAAAATTACTATCTGATAAATTCCCATTACCTAGAATTGATGATATTTCAGACCAACTAGGTCGAGCAAAATACTTTTCAAGTCTCGACTTAATGTCAGGATTCCATCAAATTGTACTAAAAAAAGGTTCAAGAGATATAACGTCTTTTTTAACGAGCAACCCTTCGGATTAAAAATAGCCTAATTCGATTCAGAACATGATGACTATTGCGTTATCTGGTCTAGAACCTTCTCAAGCGTTTCTTTATATGGATGACTTAATAGTAATCGGTTGTTCCGAAAAACATATGCTTAAAACCTTAACAGATGTTTTTGAGAAATGTAGGAAATTCAACCTACAACAAGAGGAAACGCTATAGTCGGGGGCCGCGACTATAAGATACCCGTTACTGTTTTACAAAATTTTAAAATATTATTTTGCTAGTGGAAATTCACAATGCACCTATTGTCAGAGGTAGTATGTTGAGTATGCTTATAGTGACGTCACTGCCCATGTGAGGTCTTATAACTTAATTTCTTTATAAACAGCGAAATATTGTTCCGATTTGAAAAATCTTTGGTAAATCGATAGATATTAACAGAAATAAGTTACACAAGGTCAAACGAAGGCATTCATAATAATATTATAGACGCCACAGTTTTCCGCGGTTTGTGGGCGTTAGAGTGGGCGTGGCTGGGTGCAACTTCGTGGAAAGTTGCAAAGGCATCTTCTTAATTAAATTGTGTTTATCTTATAGTTTTTGAGATTTTTGCATTTTTGGTTTTTCGGGTTTTTTGGGCGTTAGAGTGGGCGTGGCTTGATCGATTAACAGATTAATAAAAAATTACTATCTGATAAATTCCCATTACCTAGAATTGATGATATTTCAGACCAACTAGGTCGAGCAAAATACTTTTCAAGTCTCGACTTAATGTCAGGATTCCATCAAATTGTACTAAAAAAAGGTTCAAGAGATATAACGTCTTTTTTAACGAGCAACCCTTCGGATTAAAAATAGCCTAATTCGATTCAGAACATGATGACTATTGCGTTATCTGGTCTAGAACCTTCTCAAGCGTTTCTTTATATGGATGACTTAATAGTAATCGGTTGTTCCGAAAAACATATGCTTAAAACCTTAACAGATGTTTTTGAGAAATGTAGGAAATTCAACCTACAACAAGAGGAAACGCTATAGTCGGGGGCCGCGACTATAAGATACCCGTTACTGTTTTACAAAATTTTAAAATATTATTTTGCTAGTGGAAATTCACAATGCACCTATTGTCAGAGGTAGTATGTTGAGTATGCTTATAGTGACGTCACTGCCCATGTGAGGTCTTATAACTTAATTTCTTTATAAACAGCGAAATATTGTTCCGATTTGAAAAATCTTTGGTAAATCGATAGATATTAACAGAAATAAGTTACACAAGGTCAAACGAAGGCATTCATAATAATATTATAGACGCCACAGTTTTCCGCGGTTTGTGGGCGTTAGAGTGGGCGTGGCTGGGTGCAACTTCGTGGAAAGTTGCAAAGGCATCTTCTTAATTAAATTGTGTTTATCTTATAGTTTTTGAGATTTTTGCATTTTTGGTTTTTCGGGTTTTTTGGGCGTTAGAGTGGGCGTGGCTTGATCGGAAAAGAACAATTCGCATTGGGAGCATCATAAAAACCTACATGCTTAATCCGAACTTTTTATCTCTTATAGTTACCGAGATATCAGCTTTTCTAGAAAATCCGAAAACCGTCTTTTGAGCCTTGTGGGCATATGGGTGGGTGTGACCGGATAGTAGTACCACTATAAGATGCGCTGCCATCTAAAGATTATACTTTCTGAAATTCAACTTTCTAGCTGCAATAGTTCCTGAGATTTCAGCAATTTTAGTTTTTTGCGATTTGTGGGCGTTAGAGTGGGCGTGGCAGGATGCTGTAATAAACTTGCGCTGTCCCGGGACATCAAGAATCTTCATGCTTAATCTCAACGTTGTATCTGCTATAGTTCCTGAGATCTCAGCGTTCATACGGACGGACGGACGGACGGACGGACGGACGGACAGACGGACATGGCTCAATCGACTTCGCTTTTGATCCTGATCAAGAATATATATACTTTATAGGGTCGCAAAAGCTTCCATCTATCTGTTACATTCTTTTCAACGAATCTAGTATACCCTTTTACTCTACGAGTAACGGGTATAACTACATCCAGAAAAATGTTCATTTTTTATGCATGAAGTGACTTTTCTAGGTCATAAATGCATTGATAAAGGAATACTTGCTTAATCTCAACGTTGTATCTGCTATAGTTCCTGAGATCTCAGCGTTCATACGGACGGACGGACGGACAGACGGACGGACGGACGGTCGGACGGACGGAGGGACGGACGGACGGACGGACAGACGGACATGGCTCAATCGACTTCGCTATTGATCCTGATCAAGAATATATATACTTTATAGGGTCGCAAAAGCTTCCATCTATCTGTTACATACTTTTCAACGAATCTAGTATACCCTTTTACTCTACGAGTAACGGGTATAACTACATCCAGAAAAATGTTCATTTTTTATGCATGAAGTGACTTTTCTAGGTCATAAATGCATTGATAAAGGAATACTTCCAGATGACAAGAAATACGATGTCATTATGAATTACCCAGTTCCGCACGACGCGGACAGTGCTAGACGTTTTGTAGCATTCTGTAACTATTATAGACGTTTTATAAAAAATTTCGCCGACTATTCACGGCACATAACAAGATTATGTAAAAAGAATGTTCCTTTTAAATGGACGGATGAGTGTGAAAATGCATTCCAATACTTAAAAACAAAACTTATGGAACCTACTTTGCTACAATATCCAGATTTCACTAAAGAATTCTGTATAATAACAGATGCAAGCATGTGGAGCGGTTTTAACTCAAAATCATAATGGTCTCCAACTTCGCATTGCATACGCATCAAGAGCATTTACAAAAGGTGAAAGTAACAAGCTTACTACTGAGCAGGAATTAGCTGCAATTCACTGGGCGATATTACATTTCAGACCATATATATATGGAACACATTTTTTAATAAGAACAGATCATAGACCTTTAATATACCTTTTCTCAATGAACAATCCCAGTTCTAAACTGACCCGTATGAGGCTCGAACTAGAAGAATACGACTTTACAGTCGAATATTAAAGGGAAAAGATAATCATGTAGCTGATGCGTTATCAAGAATAACCATCAAAGATATACAAAATATAACTAGAAATGTATTAAAAGTCACTACTAGATATCAAAGTAGACAAAAATTCCGCGCGGAAAATCAAGAACAAGAATTGCCAATGCAATCTTTAAATAAAGCTTCTAAGCCCAGCGTATACGACGTCATAAACAATGATGAAGTACGTAAAGTAGTGACCTTGCAGATAAAAAACATGTTATGTTTATTTAAACAAGGCAGAAAAATTACTGCAAGATATGATGTTAGCGATTTATATACTAATGGAGTTATTGATTTAGATCCATTTTTCCAAAGCCTTGAAATGCAAGCCGGTATACATAAAATCAGCCAACTCAAAGTGGCACCGTGGGAAAATATCTTTGAATATACTTCAATAGATAAATTTAAATTAATGGACAATAAAATATTGAAAACATTAAGAGTAGCGCTACTCAACCCGGTGACCCAAATAACAAATTTAAAAGAAAAAGAAGCAATTTTGTCTACATTTCATGATGATCCAATTCAAGGAGGTCATACAGGCATATCAAAAACTTTGGCAAAAGTAAAAAGACACCCTTACTGGAAAAGCATGTCTAAAGATATATAAAATGTCAAAAATGCCAGAAATCAAAAATAACTAAACACACAAAGACCCCTTTAACAATTACACCCACCAATAAATGCTTTCGACAGAGTGATAGTAGACACTATTGGTCCACTGCCAAAATCAGAAAGTGGCAATGAGTATGCAGTCACTTTAATATGTGATTTAACTAAGTATTTAGTTGCCATACCTGTTCGGAATAAAAATGCCAATACTGTCGCTAAAGCAATATTTGAATCTTTTATCCTAAAGTACGGTCCAATGAAGACGTTCATTACGGACATGGGAACAGAATATAAGAATTCAATTATAGACGATCTGTGCAAATATTTAAACATTGCAAATATTACATCCACAGCACACCACCACCAGACAGTTGGAACAATAGAAAGAAGTCATAGAACTTTCAATGAATACATACGATCTTACATATAGGTTGATAAGACTGATTGGGACGTATGGCTTCAATATTTTGTCTTCTGTTTCAACACGACCCCCTCTATGGCACATACATATTGTCCATATGAGCTAGTATTCGGTAAAACAAGTAATTTCCCAAAACATTTTAATAGCATAGATAGTGTAGAAGCACTATATAATATAGATGACTATGCTAAGGAGTGTAAATATAGATTGGAAGTAGCCTATAAAAGAGCAAGAGTTATATTAGAGGCAAATAAGAATAGAAATAAACTACTATACAATCATAAAGTAAGGGATATAGATATATCAGTAAGTGACTAAGTTTTATTAAAAAACGAGACAGGTCATAAGTTAGATCCTAAATATACAGGTCCGTATATAGTAACGGAAATAGGAGATAGAGATAACATAGTAATAACAAATAATAAACATAAGAAACAAACAGTTCATAAGGATAGATTAAAAATCTTTATTTCATAAATTGCACTTAGTATGGCCATACAAAGATAAATAAATACACATATTCTTTTAATAATTTCATTTTCTATGATTCTAACAACATAAAACAATAAAAAAAAAGAAGAGATGTATTAATTAGAAATTTTTATTATAAAAATAACTTCATAATATTACGTTATTTTTTAAATGCAGGGAGATGTGGTATGCACATAAATTGAATACCCACTGTACCGAGAGTACTTAAAGGGTGCGCACTGTAACACTTTGTTGCAGTGTTTACATAATCCAAAGTCCCGGTCATAAACCCTAAGTGGCCGAAATACGAACCGATCGTTCTGGCTTAGCCCGCACACAGTGCTAGGGTCAGCATAATCGTAACAAACGGTCAGCATATGCATACCCCTCGCGCCTCCACTTGAGAGCGCATAACAACGTATATTATTATATTCCTTTATACATAAGTACATAGCCGTCTCTCTGCCGCCGCCTGCAAGCAGCGCAGCTACGAGACTTAGCCTTACTTAGACTTAAGAAATATTGTAAAAGAACAGAGACATTTTGATCGTTGGAGCGGCACCTCAGCTGCTCCTTCCAAATAAAAACCAACCAAACTTAACCCTTGGTTATATCCTTTATCACAATACAAAAACTCATTTCCAAGTACATCCATCGTTTCTTCTCCAAATGGGAAATCTTCCCATTTGAGTGATTCCAACTCTTGTGGAATCGTTTGATTAGATGATGAGTAGGGTGCAAATACTTCCCTATGGTGTCTTCCTCGTCTAGAGCCATTACATAGTTTGGCTACGAGTCTTCGATACCCACCTCATCGGAGTCTTGGTCACCGATTTCGATGTCCGTCAACAATTCCAAAGCCTGAATTGAATCGACGAATTCCACAGATATTACGCTTATGGTAATTTTCCTGCTCCTGACGAACTGATGCTGAACAATTTGATTGCTCTCCTTTTTATACTTAAAGGGCATACAGATATGTTATACTCCTAGACCTCCCAACAATCCAATTCAATTTTTCAACTATATTGAATGTCAGATATCCCAAACACTTTGAAATATGAATATAAATGTCTTAGAAACATGTTCTCAGAAAACAATTACTGCAAGGAGTGTAACGCCTTGTATCCCTTTCCTCCTTCAGTTAATTGAGTTGGTCCATGTTTACCCAATAACTGTATGCATATGTATTGACATTTTTATTACGGTGAAATATGCGAGCGTAAAGAATCATCGACTGAAATGCAAACTATTTAGTCTTTGTTTAAAGTATTGAAATCTAAAAAATCTGTAATTTGAATAAACAACTTGAAGCATTGACTTATACTTGACTATGCACTTGACAATTTTATTATGGTGCGTCCGTGAACGTATATCGGTTCTCCATATTGTGATAAGTATCCGACCCTCTTCACACATATCTGGGGTTCCCACTCAACCATACACACGCACACACGTAGACAGAGGCTTACATATATAGAAATTGACAGTGTGGTTTAAGAAAATTCAACCCCTTAAGACGTTCCCAATCCTCCTAATTAGGGTCAGGAATACATTTCAATATTCCCAAATTACGGAAAACTAATCATGACACAATCGTCACATTTTATTACTTCTTTGAACACGTGCACTGATTTTAAAAACTATAATTTATGGGTTTATGATTTCTGTGCCAGAATCCATACTGACTAAAAGGGTGGTGAGGGGGAATCCTTATCACAGGAGACGACGGATAATGGGTTTCGGGGTGGTGGAAACCATTTTTTTATCACTAATGTGACAGCTTAATAGCCCATAAATCTGTGCCAGAACCAGCTTTATTAACCTACTAATAACGATTTATTAGTAATCTATATAAAATACCCCATCTTTAATGAAAAATGTGACCTGTATAAAACCAGAGCTATTGCTCAACCCGATGGAAAATTATTGATAAACAATCAAGTTGCCTTTTGCAAAAAAAAATATTACTTAATGACCAATTTTAAAGAAGAAATTTTTAACAACTACTGTAAATTAAGTTCTAAAACAAGTTGCTTTATAAAACTTTTAAATAGCGAAAAAGCCAACTATTCTAAAATAAGAGAAATTAATAAAAAAATAGACATCCTCCAAGATGGTGCGATTTTAGTTACAGGAACAAACATGGTAGACATAACAAAACTACATGGTTCATATTTAGTTATGTTAAATGACTAATTAACCATAAATAATATTACTTATGTAAATAGCGAAAGGAAAATATTAAACTAGATAGCACAGCATAGATTTATTAATTATGACATTGACGAATATATTATTTCTAATAATTCAGAACTTACTCTTGATAATATAAATATTCTCAATCCATATTTCCAAATTAATAATACAAAAATTCCAATTTTTTGTATATTATTAATTGTAATCATCGTATATTAATTTTTTTTATTTTTTATTAAATATAAAAACGTTATTTTTGTAAACAGGAAGCAATGACCAGTACTAGAAGAAAAGACTAACCATGAAAATTTAGAAAACGAAAATTCAAAACAAGAATTTATTATACAAGAAAATACAAATCAAGAAGAAATTTTCACAGAAAAATATATAAAGCAAGACCAATGTTTTTTTTTCAAAACTAACAGACCGATTCAAAAAAATTAATAATCATTTTAGAAGGGGGAGAGTTATCTAACCCATGAAACCAGGCCTCTTACGGCATTTATAAACAATTTGCAAAAATTCAATCTCTGTGATCTTCGCATTTGCTTTGCAATAGCCTATGCCTTTGGCTTCGAGGTCCACTCTTGGATCCCCAACCGAAATAATCAAATCAAAATTAAAGTAAACATCAGCTTCCGTTCGAAGCCCAATTTATTGCGTCTTCCCCATTCCAAGCCACAAATAAACTGAAATGGAATTTCACAATAGTATGCGATACTTGCATCATGAGCTTTTATTTTAAACATAAAGAAACTTCTTGAAGTTCAAGAAAAGCTTTTGGCCGATGTTCTGTGGATTAGATTTAAGATTTGGCAGTCGTATTTTGACCCAATCCGAGATCAGTAACCAAACTAGAAAGTTAAGATTAATCTTGTGTAAAAAATATATTTCAAGTAAAAGCTTATCACCAAGTAATAGTAAAAATAAAATTGAAATTTTTTTCAAAAAAGTTTTCGGAACAAAATTTACTTGCACGCGAACATCACTTGTCTCAATCATTTGTTTTCAATCCGTCAACAGGTCAGCAGACGTCGACAGCGGCATTTTGCATGCCATACAGCAGGCTCATTTTGCAGACAAAAAATGAATTCTTGATGATGATGTTCGTGCCAACGTTGGCATCCATTGGCGAGCATGTTGTGCCAACATAGACGAAGTATAATGATTTCAATTTCATGCGAGCATTTTGGCGAACACGAAATATGACGACGAGAATGCTCGCCTGTGGATGGCCTGCATTAGGCTGGAGCCGCTTGGGTCTTTGACCGGGACTTTGAATTATGTAAACACTGCAACGAAATGTTATAGTGTGTACCCTTTTAGTACTCTTGGTACAGTGGGTGCTCGATATATGTGCATACCACATCTCCCTCCTTTTGAAAAATAACGTAATATAATGAAGTTATTTTCTAATTACATTATTGATTTCATAGAAATTTAAGAAATGTTATTATTTAAGGCAATATAATTTTTTTTGTATTATAGTCATTGTTCATATATTATGTATGGCCCCACGTTATAAAATAATCAAATTGAAATAATTGAAATAAAAATTTGTAGTCTATCTTTATGTACTATTTGTTTTTTTTTTTTATTATTTTATATTGTTATGTTATCTCTATCTCCTAGCTGTTCTATCTTATAGTGACCTGTGTATTAAATATCTAGCTTATGTCCTGTTTTATCAAAACCTGATCTCTTATTTTTAAATCAAAATCTAAAATATTTTTGTAGTAATTAATTTTATGCTTTTGTTTATGTGATTCTAACATTCATCTAGCTTTCTGAAATGCTTGTTCTAATATGAATTTTGATTCTTTAGCAGTAGCTAGAACATAGGGCATAGGCTGATTATAATACAACAGTTTTATATTTAGCTGACTTGATTTTAAAATTTTAAATACTTGTATGCACGGATACTTAAAATAAATATTTATTGCAATTGACGGTGTTCTGACCGTTATTTCCCTCACACCTGTATTTACATTCGTGGAACCATTGGGTATCGTTCTCATCAAGTGACCATAGAAAGGGAAAATCTTTCTTACCCGGAGATTGTGCACGAACTATCCCGCTGTTCGTAAAAACCATTAAACGGAATATTTATTACACTTGTCATTTTCCTGACCAGTCTTCCGCACACACCGATATTTACTTTCACTGAACTCTCAGGCCTCATTATCATCATCCGTTAATTTGTTCGCCATCCTTGTCCATCCTTCAATACCATATGACTGGCGTCCGGGGCTCCTATGTATACTCAAGACCAATACGATTGGTTCTAGGAGTAAAACATACCTGTATGCACTCCCTATTGGTAGCATTAGGTGAACATAGTCTAGAGACTATATAAATGACACCACTCAAATTGCTCGGAATCAGTTACTCAAAGGCCTCAGAAAGACATAACTATGGATCTTACTGTTGAATTTTATAATTCTTTTAAGGCTGATAAGACCCTCGTTAACCAACCTTTCGGTATAAACGTTAAAGTGATCGGTTCAGATGAAATCGATGACCAGAACTCCGATGTGGAAATTATTGATGATTCTGAACCGGACTGCACATTAGATCTCGACGATGAAGACACCGTGGACCGATACCTACGAGAAGTATGGGTAAGGATACCCAGGAAGTTCTAAGAAAACTTATTTTGCTTGAACAAAGCGAAGAGCAATATAAGAATATGCAGTGTGCTCAAACGTTTGATGTGGATGAGTCTGAGCCTAGCATGTTTCCAAATGATGATCACATTTTTAATGGGATAATTGAAAATGAACCACAGACAAAATATCAACAACTTATGGATGACGGACAGGATAGTGTTTTAATGGATATTAGATTCCTAATATTTGTATATTTGTCTTAAAACATTATGAAATAAAAACACGTTATATAAATTCAATATTTAAAGTTCTTGTTCTTTATTAGATATTTCTCTTTCGTTTTATTTATTCTTTTTAATTCAGCATCGTGCATCAATATCATGTGCATATTAAAATCGTCTCGCAGCCAAAATTTCCGAATATCAGTATATAAATAACAGTAGTAATAAAAGGACTTTGATTTTGTATAGCTAAATTTGTGTACTTTTAAGGTATGAACTTTTAGACTGTTGCGCGTAGTAAAAGATTTTGATTCCGAGCATAACTCACAATGAAACTTGCCCATTTTGATGTGATACTGAACTGAGTTTTTTTTATAAAAATACATCTATTTTAAAGGGTTTTAAATGAAAAATTGTATATTATATACTTTAACTGTGTTGTGGTACCCCTGTATATATAATATATACATATATAATGTGTACATGAAAGAGTGAAATAGGTATATTCTTTCATGTATAAAAGACCATGTAATTCATGTAACAAATTAGTATTCAACGACTAGTGACTAGAACACCACGACTACAATCTCTAACCAATCAAAAATGGAATATAAACACTTCTTTATGTATATAATCCTTCCTAATCTACTAATTCCTCATAGGATTTCTTAGAGACCCTAAATGAATCAAAACCTGTTATTGGTTATACGAAAATTGAAGATCTATGTATTGGGTTTGATTATAAGATCACCGGATAAAAATTAAGGAAAACACCTTATGGAACTAAAATATGCCCTTATTTAGCCTATAAGTAAAATGAGGATATTTGGATATTTCTACCAAAAAGTTATGTAAACAAATTTTCTACTAAGACACCATTTAAGAAATTTACTGAGAACGGAATTTCTCATATGGTATATAAAGGAAAGGATACAAATAGATATAGCTGTGCTCAAATTGAATTTATCAGTACATAAATGAAGTAAATAAATGAAGTAAATAAGAAATTCCCCTTATAAAAGATTGAATTTTTTATTCCAAAATCAGTCTTAGTTCAACCTTAACAAGTTACAAGTCTTACAAAAATGCGCGCTAAACAAATTGAAGTCTTCTTGATGCAGTTTGAAGACATGTTATTCGACGAACACCCCAGGAGGCTTTAATATTTAAAAGCCACCCTTGAGGACTTAGCGGAAAAGGAGTTAATACATTCAAAGTTTGGATTCCACTACAAACTTTGTCCTTGGAGTGATGAAGATGCTACATCTGGACCAGACACATGTCACTGTCATATGCTGGCGATATTAGAAGACGAGGCCCTTAATATTATGCTTAAATATTATAAGTTAAACCAAAGATTGTATCGCTCAGAAACATTAAATAAATTAAAACTTATAATAAAAAAAATTTTATTTTACTTTTTGAAATTTTTCTTAAACATTTTAAGTTTTTGGTTATCATTATAAGTAAAGTCGTTTTTCTTGAAATTTTTCAGCAAGCACTTAAGTGATTTATTTCTACATTTAAAAAGTCCGAACAACATACAATAATGACAAAAGGTTTTTTTTTTTTTGCTTTGCTTTTATTTATTGAATCTACTCTTAATTTTGAGACTAACCATAAGTTGACGAATCTTAACATTAAAATTTAACTAACAGTATACTAACACTGCATTCTGGTTGCGCGTCCCTCAGGTCGGTCGCTGGGTGGGTAGGTCATTGCGACGAAGGCGTGATTGGTTGCTCAACCTTGTTAGACCTCTCGCCAGGTGGTTAGGGTGTACCGATAGCTTGGTGAAGTACTTTACCTTTTGTTCTGCAATCACTTCTTTGACAGGTTGAATGTTCAAGTCGCGGTGTATGTTTTCGTTGCGAACATACCACGGTGCCCCGGTGATTGTTCTCAGGATCTTCGACTGAACTCTCTGAACAATGTCAATGTTGCTATTGCTGGCGTTCCCCCATAACTGGGAGCCGTACATCCATATAAGTTTTAGTACCGAGTTGTACAGCATGATTTTATATTCAAGGCTTAGAGGTGACCGGGCGTTGATAAGCCAATGAAGGCTGCTGGCTTTTAGCTGTAGGTGTGTTCTTTTGGCTTCAATGTGCCGGCGCCATGTGAGTCTTCTGTCGAGATGTACTCCTAGGTAAGTTACTTCGTTTGCTTGTGGGAGTAGAGTGTTGTTTAACGTAATCGGCGGGCAGTTTTGCCTGTTCAGAGTAAACGTAACGTGTTTGCATTTTTATTCGTTCACTTTAATTCGCCAATCTGATAGCCATTTATCAACATCGACCATATGACGAGCTAGCTGCGCAGTTGCTTGAGTCGGGCATTTAAAAATGGCTAAGAATAGCTGTGTCATCGGCAATCGTAGATGTTGTCAGACGTGTGCTTGTTGGGATGTCTGCTGTGTAGAGGACATATACTGTTGGCCCTAGCACGCTACCTTGAGGAACTCCAGCTCCAACAGTGTAATCATCAGATATAGCAGTGTTGCACCTCACAACAAATTTTCTGTCGTGAAGGTAAGACTCTAAAATCTTGTGGGTGCTGTAGGGGAGCATTGTCTTGATCTTGTACATTAGACCTTCTAGCCAGACTCTATCAAATGCTTGAGAGACATCTAAAAATATGGCAGTACAGTACTCTCGTTTTTCGAAAGCGTTTCGAATTTCTGATGTTATCCGGTTGACCTGCTCAATTGTTCCATGCTTTTCACGAAACCCAAATTGGTGTGACGGGATTCCTTCCTGGATTCTCAGGTATGTGTTTATCCGAGTCATTAGGCATTTTTCAAAGATTTTAGATAGACAAGAGAGTAGGCTTATAGGTCTATATGACGTGGGGATAGTGTGGTCTTTCCCCGGCTTTGCTATCATTATTATAATTGACTTTTTCCATCTCACTGGAAAGTGGCCAAGTTTTGCGATGGCATTAAAGAGCTGGGTGAGAGTGCAAACGGCGCAGTATGGGAGCTCAATGATCATTTTGGGAGTTATGAGGTTGCAGCCCGAGGATTTTTTCGGATTCAGTTGTCTTTTGATGATGTTTACGATTTCGTTTGGGCGAAACGCTGGGGCTCATATGATAGAGTCGGCAAAGTAAACGCATTAGTGGCAGGATTTGGTTGGAAAACATTTTCAAGGTGGTTGGCAAACGTGCTGGCTCGGTCTGCGTCACTGCGCGCCCAGCCGCCCGTGGAATTTCTAATAGGCATCACGGTTTCTTTCGGTGAGCTCAGAGTTGGGTAAGCTCTCTTTAGTGAGTGTTTTGTACAATTAGTTGACAATTGCTCAATGTAGCGGCGGTGGACATATGTTTCTTCTTGCTGTAGAGCTTGAGCAAGTTGACGTAAGGCATGTTTTAAGCATTGCTTAGCAGATGGCGATCTGTGGATTTGCCATGCTCGACGTAAGCGTCGCTTTTCGAGGACGAGCTGTTCGATTTGTAGATTTGACTTCTTTTGATTCCATTGTGTGTTTATAGTATGAGGTGTTGAAACTCGAGCTGCAGAGACGAGTACAGATTCCAGTGAATTAACAAAACTGTCTACGTTGGCTTCATCGCTGAGGTGAGGACTTAGCTCAATGTGTGAGCTAATATACTTCCTGTACTTAACCCAATTGGTTTTATGTGAGGTCAGTTTTAATGGTTGATCCCATGTTCCTGGATGTCGGAGTAGAGTATAAAGGACAGGCAAGTGATCAGATGAAAGATCCGAGAGGCATTCGGCGCTTATCATGTTTTTAGGAATGTTTTTGGTAATCGCAAAGTCTATTAAATCCGGAAGATTCTTTGGGTCTGCCGGCCAGTATGTTGGTGTGCCAGAAGAAACATAATCGAGCTTGTTCTTGGCTTTGATAATTGCATAGCAGCAGGAGACTACAATGCCAAGCACACACACTGGGGATCTCGTCTCGTGACTCCAAAAGGAAAGCAGCTCTATATAGAGCTGCCGTGAATATTTGATTTAAAAGTGTATAATAGATTTTTTGCATTTCTGCGGTGCAGCAGGAACTGAAGATTGTATATAGGGTGCACTTCGTATTTCTTTAGGGGCTTAATTTCTGGTTCGAGCTCAACCTTAAAGAGTGGCTGCGGCTTTCTATCCCTGTTAAGGATATTGAAGACTGTCTAAGCGCTAAATCCCTTCTCTTGTAGCGCCCTTGTTATCTCTGCAGGCGATACTTCGGACTCTATGCCCTTAAGTACGACTTGCAGGCCCTTGCTGCTTTTTAGCTGATAAGTATAAAAGTTCTTTTTTTTGTCGGTGAGATATTTTGATAATACTCTGTAATTATCTTCAGACTTCGTTTGAACTTTTGTTTCCTGGATGTTGCCCTTTACGAGTGGTATTATGTGAAAATTGTCCTCGCCAATAAGCTCTATAATTTTGTTGACAAGAACGTTGGAACTTTTTTCTCGTATGTAAATTGGCGGAGGCTTAGTCTTCCTTTTTTCGACTTCAGTAGATTCGGCATCATCCTCATAGTCTGCCAAGATTTTAAAACGGTTTGAGTTAGAGGGCGTTTCTATTGGAGCTATGTTAGCATTGCCACGGGTTATTTTGCGTTGCGAGTTTAGGGGGCTTAACTTCCTTTTGATTTGGATGTAGCGATCCATACCAGTCTGCACAGCCGGCATAATATTTTCTTTGTTTTGGTTCTCTTTTTCGGGCATCGCAGGGGCAGAAATACTAATGTTTGCGCTGCTAGCTGATGACGTCGTTAATCGCGCTGTCGTTACAGTTGCGGTTGTTGTTGTTGTTATGGTTGACGTTGTCAAAGAAATTGCGGTGTTAGAAAAGGCGTTAGAAAAATATTTTTGTAGTTGTTGTTTATTAAAAAAATATTTATGGGCGTTTGATCTTAAAAATGTTATGAATTCCTTTTTCTGCGGATATTGACCATATGAATCGAAAAATTCAGCTGACTTAGGGCTATCAAAATAGAAGGCAATCCAATGAGTTCCAGGTTTATCTGATGGATCGGTATTCGCAATAATAAGAGCCGGATACTTTTTTATAGTTTTAGGTAACTGGTCCGAAGGGAAAACTCCTTTAAAAATCAATTGTGTTTTTGCATGCTTTGATAGCAAATATTCAATTTGTAATGTATTCATGTTAAAGGAGTAATCGTATGTTTCTATGCTTATCAAGATCAATCATGGAATCGTATTCGCAGTACACCAGACAAGTAACTGCTTCAGTAAGTGGTTCTGAGAATCTTCCTCCGATTCGTATAGTTCCTTGGGTTATTAAATTCGCACAAACACTCGAATTTGAATGATCGGTAGTTAGATCAAAAGCCAATATAAAACTGTTTGTGTCAAACAAGTCCTTTGTAATTTGCAGACCACGATCATAATGTTTTATCCCACTAGATCTGAATAGCATATTATAACCCCGTGAGCTCTGAACATTTTCAACATTCGAGTAATCAAACTCAAGAGCTTGAGAAGGAACTTGAACTCCATTCACCAATAAGTTAAATCGTTGAAATTTAAAATGATCAAAATGAAATGAATCTAAACCACGGTTTCCTGAGTATGAACGGTTTTTAACCATACAAAAGGCTAGAAAATTGGGTAACTGCATTGTCTATAGATAATGTATTATTTCCTGGGTATATTGTGAAAGATTTTACTTCAACCTTATTGAAAGGGTATATAGCATATTTGGTCTGTAAAACTCGATGGTGAGCCAATAAAATGCTTGGGTTAACTGTTCTATGATTCATGAAAAGTTGAGCTTCCAGTATCTTTAAATTTGACTCAGTACCAGTTTTCATTAAATAAAATGCAGTCTTTTCAATATTAAAATTAATTCTTAAATCAACATTATTTACTAGCAGTTTTGGTTAATTAAATAAATCGACGTGGATTTTTCAGAAAAGTTCCACCTTATTACTATTTTGAAATAAATTTTTAAGATTTAGATTGGTATCTGGATAAACGTATTCGCCTGCCGTTATTCGTCCGAAATTCGAGAAATATCCTTGGGAGGGTAAGTGACTTTCTGAGGCATCACTTCCATAGTTTAAAACTGTTTGCAAATACGATCTATAATGATAATTATTATCACTCTGCGATACTAATATATTATTTAAATAAACTGAGGAACTTCTAAATATAGAGTGTAAGATATTGTTCACTACACCGACATCGTTTCCTACAATGTCGGTGCTATCACTTTTTCTAAGTTGCACAAAAAGTCGTAAATAAACACTTGATAGGTCTCGATATGTTTCACCGTTTCCTAAACAGACAAATTCGATTGATGATGCTCCGTCTAAAGAAGCAATTGGGTTATATGAAACTTCTTCAGTTCTTATAATGGAACTTTGCGTGGGATGTGGTGCAAACAAATCCAGTTCACTCTTCATGCATTCGATATGGTTACTCATTTTGTCTTAGAAACAATGTCGCTAATATTTAATTTTCTTATAGTTCTTTGTCGTTTATGATGCGGTTTGGTTTGTTTACGCTGTTGCTTGGATGTTAAATGATGTCGTTTTTTTCTGGTGCCTCGCTTTTTTATTTCTTTTTTCTTCCCCGTTTTGGAATCGGGTTATTTTATCAATTGCTCTATCTGATAAATTTTTCAAAGCAATTTTGCTGCCAGTAGCAGCCTGACTTTTTATAGCAGTTTTATCTGAAAGAAAAAGTGGTTTGATATAATTAAAAAGACTACTAAAAAAGTTCCCGATTCCTCGACCTTGTTGAACTATTCGTGGTGATACATAAAGACTTCCAATATTGCTTAAACCGCCACCACATTGGTTTAAATAATATTCGTGATAAGATTTCACCATGATGACTGTTTTTATTATGAGTAAATAATTTTTAAGCCCGTATCATTTATAGACTTTACAACGTCCTTTTTCTTCTGAAATGTAGAGTAACCAAAATCGGAACTGTTGACGTTTCAAATGGAAACTTATATCCGTTTGAATCATTAATTAGTATTGAGATTTCATTTGGTGACCATATATCCAAATATTCAATATTTTTAAATTGAATATTTTTTTCTTTTCCATTATAATACATTACTCGAAGACAAAGAGGTTTTTTACAGCCTACAGATCTAGGTTTAATTATGTCAGTAACACCATTTTCAGGTGTTTTTGAATCAACGCTTACATTTTTATATCTAAATGTTTCAGCATTTACTATGCTAACAAATTCCCTTTCTTCACGTATTGGAATTTCTTTATTGGAAGTTTGATTAATATAATTATTGAGATACATGTCTATAATACTAACTTCCCAATCATCGTTCATGTCTTGTGGGATATTTACAATGTTTGTAAATGCACACTTTACGTTATCAGGAAATACATTCAACGAATCATTACTTAGCAATGTGATAAACATTTAATCTAAATTACCCATTTTTATTATTTAAATTAAGCACTATTGATACGAAATTCAATTGATTTTGTTTTTTCCTATTTGGTTTTTAGCACGAACCGATCTTATTAACTTTTCACGTCCAGACACATATTTAAGATCTTAAATGGATTTGAATCTATTTTATATTTTTTCAGCTTTACCCTTATTTTACGTTGTTGATCATTTAAGCTTCACTTCTGTCACTGCTTTCCTTTTAATTTCTTCTTTATCGTCTAAAAAAGAAGTCTCACTTAATTTTCGCTTATCGTTTAACAACTTGGTCAGTTCCTCGGTCTTAAGTTCTCCTTAATCACTATCAGTTGTTAAATTTGTAAGGACTTCATTATTTGGTAATTTTTCTTCATATTTTATTATTGATTCTGAAGTATTCGGTTTTGCATCATTCCAATCTAATATTTGAGTTTCATTAACTCTGCTAGATATAGGGGTTGATTTTGAATCAATATTTCGAAAGTTAAATGATTTATTACGTTTTTTGTTTTGGTAGTAGCACAATTCTTGCCGTATTTTTATCCATTTCTCATAATCACTTATTTTATTGTTATTCAAAATTGGTAAACATTTTATATCTATTAGTTCACTACCCCGGTCATTGTTTACCAGTTTTTGGTATGCGTTGGGATGCAATAGAACTACTTTGCTTAAGTTATGTTTATTTTTAATCATCTTTTAAAATTCGCTCACATACATTTTTATTAAAAGCCCCTATCATCAAGTCATCCAAAATTAAAAGAATGGGTTCATTAGCTTCGTTTTCAATTACATCAGGAACACCTTTATAGTACTCAACATTATTAAAGTTTGGCTTAGCAATCTCCTCTCCATAACACCAAATAATTCGATTTATTGAAGTATTTAGCAAATCATTCTTCTTGTTTATTAAGTTTTCCAAAAAAGTGGTTTTTCCTGATCCTGATGGTCCGCAAATCAACATTGTAAAGGGATGTATAAACTGCGTAAACATTTTATTTATTTTAATTTTTTATTATATTTGAAATCTTAAACTCTTATCCTTTATCTTATCCTTAAACTACATTAGGTTTATTTATGTTTTTCCTGATCGCGTTTTTTAGAGCAGTTCTTCTCGAAGTGAGTATCAGATCCACAATAATTACAATAAATGAGTTGTGTGTATCCCCTTTTGCGGGGATCATTATCAAACTAACCCTTGAATGACTATATTGTGTAAGACAACTTCTAGGTTCAACTATTTATTTATTACTGAAGCTTAAACATACGTTATAGTATTACAATATACTTCATAATTTGAGTTTTCCAATATTACAAATAGCTTAAACAAATTATTTAGGGAACACCGTAGAGGAAATTCTGTCTTATGTATTTTACAATTGGTAAAAAAATTGGGTAGTTGACTTTGATAAATTTTTTTTTTAATTTCACCACGAACATTAATTGAACTATACTTATTGAGTGGGGAGAGAATTTCTTCTAGGGCTGTATATGGTATATCTCCAGCGGACCATTTCAAACCATTTATATTTTGTTGATTTAAATGTTGCTGCTTAAGAGTTTCCTTATCCAATTCTTTTTTGTTGAATGGCGGTTTGAAATGAAAGAAATTTGGTATAACCGTTCCTGCTGGCATGAATGCAAGCTCCTTGACAAAAACGTGTTTGTTGTTTCCAAATAAATATTGAAAATCAACAATAACGCTTGAATTACGATCTACAGTGTTCATGATGGTTTGAAATTTTGAACTGAACTGAGGGTGTACATGCGAAGGCCTTTTCCTCTATATACCGGACAGATTAGAATAAAGTTTTGGTTAAAATAAAGTGTTCTGACCAAATAGACATGTGTGTACCGAAAAGAAATAAAACTTCACGAAAGAAACAGGACCATGAGGTCATTTTCGGATTCGAATATTATGTTGTACATAATTTAAAGTTGAAATGTGGTCTATCCACTTCTAAAAAATGTTTGCCTATGATCTGGATGCAGCAAAGTAAAAGTAATTTTGTTGGATTTGATAAAGACGAATGGATGCAAACTGGACCAGTATGACTTGAGCACATTTAATATAAACTGGCATTATCACTTCTTGATGCCTGACACAATTTTTGGATAACCCCCTGCATGTCATCTATGAAATGTAATTTTAGATTTAGGAAATCGGATAACCAGTATATTTTTGTAATAAATCAGTATGGTCACAAAATTGAGTTTGACTCTGGTTCCGGGAACTTTACTAAGACTTGATATATTTTTTACAACCTTCTTATGTTGGAATTCAATATTATTATATTATTATTCAACAAGTGGCATATCTTTACTATAATCATATTATTCTAAAAGTGTGTCATTACAAAAGTATTTCATTCAGTTAGCTGACTTAGAGGGTTCTTTCGGTAAAGATGTACAAATAGATTTAACACGATTATGTTTTGAAATTTCGAAAAAGATGCGTAACGAATTAAAAGAGATGTACTTCTATATAAGCAGTCCATATTAACTAAGCAAATATCACTATCAAATAAAAATATAAAACAAAATAAAATAAATCAGCAACTTAAAATGAGTAAACAACAAGTTTTTGATGAAATTCACAAACCGGCATGCAAAACTTTTTGCGTTGTAAATTTGTTCAGAAGGGGATAAATGATACATGGCAAATTGATTTAGTTGAAATGATACCCTTTAGGAAAGAAAATAGAGGGTATAGATATTTATTGACTGTTATTGACACATTCTCAAAGTATGCATATGCTGAAGCTGTGAAGCGATGAGAACTGTCTTTAAAGCGAGCAAAAGTAAACCAAAGAATATTCAGTCAGATCAAGGAAAAGAATTCTTAAATTCAACATTTAAAGCATTAATGAGCACATTTAATATAAATCATTATCACACTTTCACACATCTTAAGGCTTCTATATGCGAGCGTTTTAATCGAACATTAAAAAATCGCATGTGAAAAATGTTTAGTATGCAAGGAAATTATAAATGTATAAATGTAAATAAAATATCTTGCAAACCAGTACAATTATTCATATCACCGAACCATTAAAATGAACAACTGCTGATGTTTGCATTAAAAATGAGGAGTTCATTTTGAAAACGGTGTATAATTTCCCTAAAGTTTTCCAAAACATAAATTTTCTGTGGATGATTTTGTTCGAATAAGTAAATATAAGGGAGCGTTTATGAAGGGATATGAACACAATTGGACAACGGAGGTTTTTAAAGTTATAAAAGTTAAGTTTAAGTTTAAGTTTTCTTAAAATAAAATTTTAAAATTACAAAATAAATTTACATATTTACAGATATACTTTACAATAATAGGTTATTATCTTGATCACTATTTATAATATGTTCAATTTTATAATGACCATGAGCTAATGTATTACAATTATCTGGTAAAATATATCTCTTATCATCATTATAATTAAGACTTATTTTGTTCATAATTTCTGTATACAAAGTATGTGATCTACTACGAATTACACGCTGTGAAATGTTTTTTTATATTTTATACATTCAATATAATCAGAATGATTTAGTTTTTTAATAACAGATTTTTTAACACCTTTAATTTTTTGAACAGATTCTGTTTTATTTTTATCCTTTGCATCTACACAAGAATATGCCTTAGCTTTAAGGCCAGCAAAAGAAGTCATAACATCTCCAGCATGTTCATCCTTCATTTTTCCTGGTTCTCTATTATTGGCCTGAATTATTTGGTAATTATTTTCTAACTTATAATTTGAGGTATCAAAGCGATCGGGATTTGCTTTATAGTCTCATAGAAATCATCCTCTGATGATAAAATAAAGGAGTCTGTATCCTATTTGTTTATTATTTTTGATGGTGTCGATTCAATTGCCGCTAAATCGGTTCCAAACAACTCAACGCTATGGAAATCATTTCTAGCTATTCGTTGCCTAAAGCCTGGAGAATTTTGTCTAGACTCATAATGTTTTACTAGAACTACTTTACCACGCTTTTTAACATTTTCCATAGTTTTTCCGTATACTGCATTATTCATTAACTTATAAACATTTTTTTCGAAGTCATTTCGTGCTAATTTTCTTTGATTATTATTTAAAGCAATATAGCGTTTTAACCAGTATGATCAAAATCAAACCATGCTGTAAACAAAGCTGAAGATGTTTTAAATGAATTATGTACCCACTTTTGTTAGTTAAGTCTGCTATCAGTTTGGCCTGCTTGCCTCCTGGGGGAACTTTATTTTCAGGACAAAATGGCAAATAATTATGAGAGTCATGTTGATTAGGAGGGTATTTCAGGTCACACAGTCCTACATCACCATCAGATAATATATTTTTATAGTCAAATAATGCGATTTCTTCCCAAGTTAAAAATTTAAACCCTGAAAGTTGTAAGGGCTGACTCATAGCCTCGCCGTATAAATTATTTGCGTCAATGTAACTTAAGAAATTATTTCGTTTGCTAGGATCAAAGTTATTTAAGTACTTATTATTTGCTATGGAAATTCTCTGATTGCATTGTGTTAATCCCCCTCTTACAGCTCATTTTAAAAAGTTATACATATCACCATAACTTATTAATTCTAAGTGTACGTTGGTAAACTTTAACATTGCGTCCCATGATATGGAGGTAGCAGTTACATAGTTTATTGGGTCTAACTTATATATTCTACGACAAATATTTCGAAAGTTTTCAAAGACATCGGCTAAAATTAAAACGTCACTTTCTAAATAAAGCTTTAAGTAATCCCTTATAGTATTACAATTAAATGTGTCCCAAACTTTCTGTGCAAAACTATAATCTTCAACACAACAATTTTCATCGCTAAGAGAATTATAAAAACTATCAATGCTAGGAAGCTGGGTTTCGTTAAACTTTTCAAAGCTATTCAAGTAATCATAAGGAAATACACCCTTCCTAGGCATTTGTCTGAATTTTTCTCCTTGAAATGTTGTTGTGAGAATTTTAAAATCCCTATCTTTCATATAGCTTGATAATTTTTCCAAGCTAGAATTTAGAAACCGTACTGAATCTATATACCTAATTTTATATCTATTTAATGCATTTAGTTTTATAGGTTGTGTAAGAGCTATGTACAACTCTTTATTACAAGGAATGGGGTTTAAATCTCCTTCCAATTTAGTAATAACTAAATGTATATCATACTTAGATAAATTATGAAAAACTACAGGAAAAATTAGATCGCTTAATTTATATTTAGGCATACAGTTCTTATGAATAAACCTACGTATTTTCCAGAAAATTGTCGAAGTGTTTGTCCAGGTCGCCATCGTTGATTACCTTTTCACAGGCACAGCAACTTCCTTCTTGGTCAAAGTCATCGATTGGATCTGTACTGGGACTTTTTGCTGCGGCCCAATATTTGTAAAATAAATTCAAAGTCCTTTCTTTGAGAGTTTTACAAAATTGTTTAATGCAATCTTTACCTGTAATTTTATAAAATTTAAATTATTTCAAATTTATTAACTTAATTTTTTTAATTTACCTTCATATGTCCATAACTCATTCAGAGTTGGATCATATTTGTGTGCAATGTAGAAGGATACCGCTCACGCTGAATGTTTTTGCACCTTTGTTGTTGCCGAAGTAGCCGGATTATTTAAGCAGATCTCATAGTTTTCAAGGACCGCCTCTATGTCTGCATATATAACTACTGGAGGTGATAGCTTCTTATGATATCCTTTGAAAGAAGTGGTCGTATTCGGTTCAGGATAGTACGAAGCCACTTTTCCACATTCAAGCTTATTGTGGGTAGTGTTCGGTTTTGTATAAAACTGCAGGCAGTTATCACAAAAATATTTTCATGCGTGCGATTTTGAATGCTGTGAGCCACATAATCTTTTGATCCACGTAATATAGGCATAGATGCACTATTTTGACGGTTATTAATTCCTAATATATTTACGTGGTTTGGTAGAATCTCTTGAGTTTTAACTGTGGGTCCCACAATTTTTTTACCGTCATTATCAATTTCATACACATTGATGCTAAAATCTTAATTTTTTTCTCGAACTGACTTATTTCTTTTTTGCTAATTGGAAACTCAATTCCTGAAAAATCTTGTCTCATTCCTTCATAAACAATGACTTCTGCATTGATATTAATGTGGTAGTTTGCGGGTTTCGTTAATTTCTCCCGTGAATATTTCTTTTGTTGTGTCGTTGCAAAAGTAGCATTCTGAAATCGCTTGTTAGCTAGAAATACTAAAATTGCCCACTTAATACAAAATACGTCTGCGTTTTGAATATTTATTATCGCATTTCGCGATCTTATGCTATTCGGAGCTGGTATGAAACCGCTTGCAGGAATGTTTTCTAGTTTAACTATAGTGGCTTCAAAATAATCAAAGTTCTTGATAGCCCAACCAGAATCCTTTTCCTGGAACTCACTGCTCGATGTTATTAGAGATTCTATTGCGGCATTTAATTCTATAGTAATATTTTCAACTTGATATACCGATCTATATGCCGTTCCAAAGCGTGTCCTGGTTTTAACGGTTTCTCCGTCATCTGTTTGTTTCATATAAGTCCCGTACACTCTTAACGAGGATTTGATTGCTCTATATTCTGACATGCAATCCTCAATTATTTTAAGTAGATTTGATAGACAAAATTGATAAAAATCATTTAAGTCAATTACATTTTCCTTTGGACATTTAATTCTGTATGTTTTTACAGGAAACTTAGAATTACTCACAATTTGTTAAAAATATATTTATAATATACATCTTCTCGGACCGAAGCATTCTTATGGTAATCGGTTAGCATATGCTGACGTTCCCTTGACTCAAGATACTGGATACCACAAGTATGACATAAAATTTCTCTTTTTTGCTCTTGTGTATTTCCCGAAATCTTAATCTTTTTTGTAGGACTCTTTGGCTCCTTACCCTCATCCATTCTTATCTGCTTGAGGGCATTTGCTGATGCTGAGGGAATATCGTCTCGAACAATAGCTGGTTCCTGTTGTTTTCCTTTATTATCCTTCTTGTTCATTAAAATGTTGAATGCATTTTGGGGTCCTTCACAATTCTTATAGTGCTTGTCAAATTTATAGTTGGGGACTATACGTTTGCACAAGTCACATCTTATTTTAGAACTTGCCATTAAAACCTCGAAGGCATTCCGAGGTTTGGAACACTTGGCATAGTGATCACTAAACTCACACATCTTCACAACCATAGCACACAAATCACATGCAATTGTCATTATTTGATTTAAACGATGTAGTTTTTAAGTTATTATAATATTTGAAATGTATTTGTATATATATACATATATATACTATTTGTAAAAATTGTTTATAATTTTTAAGCACCGACGAAAATGACGAAGATAATCACAATAAAGCACCGAGACTTTTAATGTAGTTCTGAGGCCTTTGAGTAACTGATTCTGAGCAATTTGAGTGGTGTCATTTATATAGTCTCTAGACTATGTTCACCTAATGCTACCAATAGGGAGTGCATACAGGTATGTTTTACTCCTAGAACCAATCGTATTGGTTTTGAGTATACATAGGAGCCCCGGACGCCAGTCATATGGTATTGAAGGATAAGGAAGACAAGGATGGCGAACAAATTAACGGATGATGATAATGAGGCCTGAGAGTTCAGTGAAAGTATATATCAGTGTGTGCGGAAGACTGGTCAGGAAAATGACAAGTGTAATAAATATTCAATTTAATGGTTTCTACGGACAGCGGGAACGAACTAGTACTCAATCTCCATGTAAGAAAGATTTTCCTTTTCTATGTGTATAATTGTGTCCCTTTGTATTTAATTAGCAAAGGGTCATTGTAAGAGAGGTCCCAGGCAATGCAAAACACAAAAGACAAATTCACAAAAATTCACGTTTATTAATATGTATATAACATATGCAAATGGCGTCCCGCGTTAGATGTAACTTGCGCGTTCTCTCGCTTGCCGAAAACGACTGACTTTTTCCCTCTTCCCGCTTTCGTTCTCCCACGCATCGTCCCAAAACGCGAGAGCGATCAGCTGTTGCTCTCCGCTCCCCGCTCCCCGCTCCCAGCTTCCAGCATCCTGGGACAAGCAGCAAACTTAACATGCCGCCCGCCAATGCTAGACCTAGCATGAGAAACCTTCGCTTGTCCTGTCCATCCTGGTTGTGGGGTAGAATCTAGTATGGGAAAGTAAACAAGAAGTGTGCGCAAGAGACGAGTTAATTATTATTGAGGTGTGTATGTGAGGGCGCTTAAAGCAAAGTCAAGCTCTTCAATGGTTAGGGGGCCGATGCGCCACTCCCCCTTGCCGACAGCATTGTGCCTGAACCGCAACGCATAGGCCGTGACTCGTACTGTCCGGCTAAAAGTAGAAAATCTGCCAACGAACGACGGAAGCGGGACTGCGTGGTGAACTCGTACTTTGGCCGCCTTTGCCTCTAGTGCGGCATCGTTGGTGTCGATCTGCTTGAACTCCATAGAAGGCCATTCACTCGGACTGCGTGTAAGCCACTCAGGGCCTCAATTCACCCGGAGACAGTCCTCTTGTCGCACAGTCCGCTGTATTCTCAGCCGTGCCCACATGCCTCCATTGCGAGGGCGAAGAATGATCCAGAATGAACTCGACCCTGTTGGCCACGAACGTCTTCCACCTAGTGATGTCGAAGCAGATAGCGCCGGCGGTGGGCAGTGAAAGCAGTTTGCTGATGCGTTCTTCTACGGGTAGACATGTGGCTTCCTGCGTGCTGGCGCATCATGCGGTCTTTAAGAAGGCGCCGCTGTCCCTTAAGCAAAAAATCGTATTCGACGCCTCCGCAAGGACTAGCAACGAAAGATCTCTAAACGACGTGTTGTGGACTGGGCCAGCTCTTCAGAATGACATATCGCACGTCATACTGAATTGGTGGAAGTATCGTTTCATTTTTGCAGCGGATATCCAGAAGATGTATCGTTGTATAGATGTTCACCCGGAAGACGCCCAATACCAGCGGATTTTATGGCGGGCGGCGGATGGGTCCATCAGCGTTTTCGCGTTGTCAACGTTAACCTTTGGTACGGCGTCCGCACCATTCACGGCCATCAGGGTCATCCAGCAGTTGGCGAAAGACGAGCGCCGTTCGTTTCCCAAGGCGGAAGAGGTGTTGATGAGCGAAATATGTACTCCTCGATCTCGTCGCTATATTTGCTCCACCGCTCCGGACTGCTGGACAGACGCCGTTCCAACTGCAAGAACCTATTCAGCGCCATCTGAAGCGATCTTCCCAGAACCATAGTTGGATCCATGTAAGTTTTGAAGGGCAACCGTACCACGTACCGGCCATCCGATCGCCGAATTTGTGTCTTCTGAAAGAAGGCTTCGCACCACAGGTCCCCCTCCGATGTGAGAGAACGGTCCGGAACGGCCTCCACCTCGCAGAAACGCTTGAGCAAAGCCTCGGTGGCCAAGAGCACCCGATGACACCGAACCCAGGGTCTTTCCGCTCCGCCAAAATTGACAGTATCCACCCAAGGTGAGTGTTTGCACCGCCGACCGCCCCCAAGACCCATCCCAAAAATACCAGATCGCTTTAGATGCAAGGACTGTAGCACGTGCTCCGATCCTTGGTCGACCAGGGCATTTATGACAGCGTGCAGTCCGTTGACCGGGTTCTGCACGGTGATACGAGCAGTGGCGAGAAGGACATTTCTCGAAGACGGATCCGATGACGTTGCTGAATAGCATCCGTAAGATGCGCCGGGGTTCTGGTCTGTCGTTGGGTGCCTGCGCTGTTGAGATACGCTATCCTTGTCTGCAGGTGCACTGGGAGTCGGCGTCACATGATGCGGCGGTACCCCGCTCGGCGACTTGCTATGAGCCAAAACAGGAACAATGTGTGATGACGCTGCCCACAAACTTGACAGCCTTTATTACTCGTGCAGCGCGAAAGGTCATGTGCCTTACTTAGACAATTGATGCATAATTTTGCTCTGCTTACTATGTCCATCCTCTGGTAGCAGTCTAAGGCCAAAAACGTTGAGCAACGACGCAGGATATGGTCGCCGCCGCAGTGGTAACAGGCGCCGCTAGGGCGCCTAGCGTGCTCCTGTGCACTGTGCACTCGCACTCTTTTGGTAGGGTCTGAAGATCCTGGGCCAGCAGCGGAGTCGAACGACGAGCCTCGGTTCTCAATCGCATCCATTCGATCGTTCCCGATCGTTCAAAAATGACTCCAACTCTCTGTAGGATGGAACTGTGGAACAACTTCCTTGATGGCGCTCCCAAGCGTTGTGGGTCTCCTTTGGTAGCCTCGATGCTACGTAGTGTGCCAGCCAGTGCTGCGATTCCCCGTCCAAGGCTTGAACGCGGCGAAATGCAGCCAGACAAACATTGACCGTGCTTAACATTGACCGTATTAACTCTGTGTTGTCCTTCTGTAGCCTAGGCAACGCGTAGATGGCATTCATGTGGTGGGCAAAAACGAGGCGAGGATTGTGGTACCTATTGATCATCAATCCCCAAGCCACCGAATAGTTCCCTTCCGTGAGCTGCATCTGACGGATGCCATTATCGCGGTCCCTCGGCAGCGACTCCTTGAGAAAGTGCAACTTCTGCACAATACTCAGATGGCCTGGCCAATCGACACACGAGCCGAAGAACTTCGGAACCGACATTTGGGGCATGTTCAGCCGCACTTCCGCATCGGCGCCCCCAGTCACTGGCGGCGGAGGCGCACAAGCCTCAGGTCCAAGTTTGTCCAACTCCTCCGCGAAAGCGCAATAGGCATCCATGTACCGCTTCCTCGAACTCCGACTGGAAATCCTTCGTGGCATAGGCCGACACAGAAAATCCTTCCAGATTCACGATATCGGAATCCGTCTCCCTAAATGTGCTTCGTAACTCCTCAACTTGTTCCAGCCGTTTCTTCAGGTAAATCCTCGTTTTCCTCGATTGCGAATCCTTTTTAAAATTTTGCAATAGGGATTTCACGGACTGAAATCGATTCGCCTGCAAGTTAACCAGCTGCTCCAAAGTAGGAGTATCCAAATCCGCTTTCATGTTGACCAATGTTGTGAAACCCCAAATAATAATTTAATAGAAAAACTCAGTAAATTTTAACTCGCACACAACTTGTCTACTTACTCAGTTATGTATACCAGAATCCTCCCCAAGACGAAGTGAAGATCAATGACCGTCTCCAAAGTTCAAAAAACTGTCGTCTTGCGCCAATGTATCGCAGTTCTCCTCTTCCGTGATTCGCAGAGCCGCCGGCCTGTAGTCTAGCTGCAGCTGTGATTCCTTTATGCCCAAAAAGGCGAAAGAAAACGAAGAAAACGTCCAGAAAGGTTCAGAAACTTCCGTAGCTGCGTCTATGCATCTCCGTTCTCTTTCTTCTTCACTTTTCGCGGTATGCAGAGCCGACTTGCAAACTTAGCGCAGTTGCGATCTAACGGCGCTTATTTACACATAATTAAGAATTTTCGATTATGTTTGTGAATGCAGATTCCCCTCATGGGCAACCATGCGTCCCGCGTTAGATGCAACTTGCGCGTTCTCTCGCTTGCCGAAGACGACTGACTTTTTCCCTCTTCCCGCTTTCGTTCTCCCACGCATCGTCCCAAAACGCGAGAGCGATCAGCTGTTGCTCTCCGCTCCCCGCTCCCAGCTTCCAGCACACTGGGACAAGCAGCAAACTTAACACTATGCTCACTTGATAAGAACGATGCCCAATGGTTCCACGAATGTAAATACAGGTGTGTGGGAAATAACGGTCAGAACACAATCAATTGCAATAAATATTTATTTTAAGACTTAAAAGGAATCGGAAACGGTCATGCACAATCGTTATGAAATAAACATTTTACCTATATATATATATATTTACTTGTAACCACGTTGTCAGCACTTGCATTCGATCGTGAACCAATTTAAAATTTCTAGCCTCAAGCTGAAAGTAGATAGAACATAGGGCATAGGCTGATTATAATAAAACAGTTTTACATTAATCTGACTTGATTTTAAAATTTTAAATACTTGTATGCACGGATACTCGGTTTGTATGTGTGCGCCTGAGTCAGGTAGTCTATAAGATCCTCCCTCCACTGGTTTTCTGGAAGAGCGTGACCCTTTGCTATATCTTGGATGAGTCCACCTGAGAACTCACCCCTACCCTCAAGTGTGCGCTCAGGTCTGCTTGTGCGTGGAGGTGCGAACTCACCCCAACCCTCAAGTGTGTGCTGATATCTGCTTGTGCGCGGAGGTGTGAAAATTTATTTTTAAGCGTTTTAATGAAAAGTTGCAGTTTTTAACTTACAATCGTATAAAGCATACCACTGGAAAGGGCTTGAAAAATGCTTTCCAATGACACCAAACACTTTTTTTTTCCTATGAGGTGCAAGTATTGTCAACTATTGGGACACACAATGAAACACTGCAAGAACACTGCAACTTGCGTTTCTTGTAACCTCTCCCCTCATCTTCCAGTGCCCTGCACTCGCATTTTTTGTGCAAAACGTAGCGGCGATCATCCAGCCTCCTCTCCAACATGCCCAAAATATCAATTCCAGAGAGAACTTCTCTACATAAGAACAAGCAAGAAATGCAGCTTCCGTGAAGCCCGCAATATTTTACAACAAAAAACAATAACAACGCATCGACTACCTTCGCTTCTGTCGCCAGCGCAGCAAGCCCTCCGTCCACAACCGACCGAACCCAAAATACGATACAACAAACACATTAACTTCCGATAGTGTAACCAACACGACCTCTTCCACGAACATGACAATCTCATCTCTTTCAAATTCATACAAATCTTCTCTCTCCACTGCACCCGACACACAAGACTCAAGCTCTTTAATCAAGCTCTTATTGAAGAAGCAAACAAAATCAAAGTACCAGAATCCCCAACTAACTCTAACGCCTTAAATATATCATCCGACCCCGATTCATCAATGGAAACATTGGATTCATAGTCCAGTCTTTCCCATAGCATTTCCTATATCCAACAGAAATCTTATTGATTTATTTTAATAAGTGCCAATTAAAATATTACAATGGAATATAAACGGAATTTTTAACAATTATCATGAACTTTCTATATTAATAAATGAACAATCCTCTGACATTTTATGTTTACAAGAAACAAACCTGCCCTGTAGCTTTATAAACTTTGTCTGCCCCAAGGGCTACTTTGGTTATTTTCACAATTTACCGCAGAACATCAGTGCTAAGCAAGGCGTTGGTATTCTTATCAAACAAAACCTCCCCCACTCACACCAAAATATCGACTCTAAGATTCTCTGCTCTGTTTTGGAGCATAATGTAAGCATTGGCATACAGATTGTCAATGTTTACATTCCTCCAAATCAAAATTTTACAACATCTGACTAGTCCGCCATTCTCGATAGAGTTAGACACCCCTACATAGTTTTAGGGGACTTTAACTCGTGGAGCCCTCTATAGGGCTCTAGCCAGTCAAACACCAAAGGTAAAAAAATCGAGAAATTAATATCGGAACAAGTTCTGATTGTCCTCAACAACGGATCTCCCACACATCTATCCACCCACAAATTCCTTACCCACGTTGACCTTTCCTTGATTACCCCGCAGATAGCACACAGGTGCAGTTGGTCAATCTTATCCAACCTTTACGGTAGTGATCACTTCCCCATATCTATTGATTTTTCCATACATTTTAGTACCACCCCTACCTAAATTTAAAATAGATCTAGCCAATTGGGATGCATATAGATCTATGTGCGAAAGAAGAGCGTTGGATTGGAAGTCAGGTTGTCTAAACCACCAAGTTGCACAAATAACAAAAGCGATTAAGTCCGCAGCCAACTGCAGTATTCCACAAACCAAACGGGTTGTGCGCAAGGCTGCAGTTTAGTGGTGGGATTACAACCTTCAGGGCCTTCGAAATGAAAAGCAACAGCTGTTCGCAGTTTATAAAGCCAGAATGTCCGACACCAACTTGATAAATTATAAAAGAGCCAATGCAGTTTTTAAAAAATCTGTACTTGTGGCGAAAAGGACTTGTATTGAAAATTTCACCTCCAGGATATCCCCTTTATCGTCTTTCAAAAAAGTTTGGTCCGACGTAAAGAGGGTGGCCGGCGTACCACCTCACAGCCGGTTCGATTTTTTGAAGTGCGATTCAGGTGTCGTGACAGGTTCTGAGGATATTGCAAAGGAGTTCGGGCATCTTTGGTCAAACTATTCGGCTGACAGTAACTTTTCAGCCGAATACGTACACCAAAAAGACGACTATTTAGCGCAGTCCTATCTTCTGACAGCTCTGTCATCACCTGCCAAATTTTATTTTTTTTTTTTTTTTTATTATAGCTTTGCTTTTATTTATTGAATCTACTCTTAATTTTGAGACTAACCATAAGTTGACGAATCTTAACATTAAAATTTAACTAACAGTATACTAAGACTGCATTCTGGTTGCGCGTCCCTCAGGTCGGTCGCTGGGTGGGTAGGTCATTGCGACGAAGGCGTGATTGGTTGCTCAACCTTGTTAGACCTCTCGCCAGGTGGTTAGGGTGTACCGATAGCTTGGTGAAGTACTTTACCTTTTGTTCTGCGATCACTTCTTTGACTGGTTGAATGTTTAAGTCGCGGTGTATGTTTTCGTTGCGAACGTACCACGGTGCCCCGGTGATTGTTCTCAGGATCTTCGACTGAACTCTCTGAACAATGTCAATGTTGCTATTGCTGGCGTTCCCTCATAACTGGGAGCCGTACATCCATATAGGTTTTAGTACCGAGTTGTACAGCATGATTTTATATTCAAGGCTAAGAGGTGACCGGGCGTTGATAAGCCAATGCAGGCTCCTGGCTTTTAGCTTTAGGTGTGTTCTTCTCGCTGCCGGCGCCATGTGAGTCTTCTGTCGAGATCTACTCCTAGGTAAGTTACTTCGTTTGCTTGTGGTTGTAGAGTGTTGTTTAACGTAATCGGCGGCAGTTTTGCCTGTTCAGAGTGAACGTAACGTGTTTGCATTTTAATTCGTTTACTTTAATTCGCCAATCTGATAGCCATTTTTCAACATCGACCATATGACGACCTAGCTGCGCAGTTGCTTGAATCGGGCATTTAAAAAAGGCTAAGAATAGCTGTGTCATCGGCAAACGTAGATGTTGTCAGACGTGTGCATGTCGGGATGTCTGCTGTGTAGAGGACATATAGTGTTGGCCCTAGCACGCTACCTTGAGGAACTCCAGCTCCAACAGTGTAATCATCAGATATAGCAGTGTTGCACCTCACAACAAATTTTCTGTCGTGAAGGTAAGACTCTAAAATCTTGTGGGTGCAGTAGGGGAGCATTGTCTTGATCTTGTACATTAGACCTTCTAGCCAGACTCTATCAAATGCTTGAGAGACATCTAAAAATATGGCAGTACAGTACTCTCGTTTTTCGAAAGCGTTTCGAATTTCTGATGTTATCCGGTTGACCTTCTCAATTGTTCCATGCTTTTCACGAAACCCAAATTGGTGTGGATTCTCAGGTATGTGTTTATCCGAGTCATTAGGCATTTTTCAAAGATTTTGGATAGGCAAGAGGGTAGGCTTATAGGTCTATATGACATGGGAATAGTGTGGTCTTTCCCCGGTTTTGCTATCGTTATTATATTTGACTTTTTCCATCTCACTGGAAAGTGGCCAAGTTTTGCGATGGCATTAAAGAGCTGGGTGAGAGTGCAAACGGCGCAGTATGGGAGCTCAATGATCATTTTGGGAGTTATGAGGTCGCAGCCCGGGGATTTTTTCGGATTCAGTTGTCTTTTGTAACGGTCCTGCTTTGGGGTGCCTGGGACAGTTCACCGGATACCAGCAGTTCGTTCCAACATTTAGTTTGATGTCAGGCGTTGTTGCTGGAAAAGAAGATTCCACCCAGAGTAGGACGCAGCTGGTTCGGTTAAGTTAGATTATATCTTAGTTGTTTATTTCATTTCTAGGGTTACAGAGTTAATTCACAAGGTTCGGATGGTCGTCGCCGGGCGGTCTGCGGGACCGGGAGGGAGAGCTTCCGAAGGAGGGTAGCCGGGTGTCCGATGCTCCGTAGGGTGCCGGGGGGGAGGCCGTGTGGCGACAGGGCCAGACCGTCTGGGCGATCCGCTAGCTAAAGAAAGAAGAGACAAATGGAAACGAGGGAATGGGTGACGGCCCGAGGGCCGGTTACGCCAGCGAGTGTGAATGTAATGAGGAAAAGACTATGGAGTCGGTATGATAAAGAATGACTAGAAACCCAGTGGGTCTCGGGTGAGAGATGACACGAGGCCCTTTGGGTCCGACGTGTGAGCGATGCAAAGCCCCGGTGGGGCTGTTGCTAGAGATGACGCGAGGCCCTTGGGGTCCGACGCGTAAGAAATGCAAAGTCCCTGTGGGACTCTTGCGAGAGATGACGCGAGGCCCTTGAGGTCCGACGCGTACGAAATGCAAAGTCCCTGTGGGACTCTTGCGAGAGATGACGCGAGGCCCTTAGGGTCCGACGCGTAATAGATGCAAAGTCCCTGTGGGACTCTTACGAGAGATGACGCGAGCCCTTGGGACCTTACGTGGTAAGATGACGCGAGGCCCTTGAGGTCCGATCGCGTACGAAATTCAACCAAAATGCCTTGAGGTTGGTAGAGGGCTGATCTTTGGGTGAGATCCACCGCAACAAGTGCCTGGCAGTGATCCATCGAAATCCCTTTATGCAGTGTGCCCGTTCGGCCCGACGGTGTGACCGATCATGGTTCACTAAGGCGCGCCCGCGCATTCAAATTCAAATCTTATTTATTTAATAAATCAACAAGCGAATACTTCAGTGTCATTTCTCCTTAAAACTATGAACAAATTATCCTAAATACTGCATGACTTGACTTTATGGCTATTCCTATTTCTTATAAATTATTCTCCTTCTTATGCGCCCCGGGCGTCATACTTTTAATGATGTTTACGATTTCGTTGTGCGAAACTCAATTGGCTCATGTTGAGGCTGGGGCTCATATGGTAGAGTCGGCAAAGTAAACGCATTAGTGGCAGGATTTGGTTGGAAGACATTTTTAAGGTGGTTGGCAAACGTGCTGGCTCGGTCTGCGTCACTGCGCGCCCAGCCGCCCGTGTGATTACCATTTGTATCGAGTGTACACTGTGTTTGGCACTTATGTGGCGGCAACACTTTGTGCAGCCACATACAAATCATAATAAACAATAACAAACTCAAGTGAGCGCGTAACATGATCCGCCAGTTGTGAATTCGGCTAAGTCAGCATATGCATAAGTGCATAATACTCTCTCTCACTCTATAGAATTTATGTAAGACAAAGCATGCTTGTCCATTGTCGCCTAAGCATAAGTATATACATATAAGTAATATATAATGCAGCCGCGCCGCTGCCGACTGAACCGGCAGCGCAGTACGCGCTGAACTTATGTACTTAGGATAAGAGAGCATTTTACTTACAAATAAAAGAACATTGATAAAACTGAACTAAGACTGCACTGACGTGCATGCGTTTTTAATAACAAGTGAAATACACCAACTACAAGATACAATGATTGGATATCTGTGACCTGATATAACATAGCAACCGTGACGTGGGTCTAGGAAAGACCAGGACTCCAGGATCTCTATCTCAAATATCGAAGACAACTAATAGAACAAACTGGGCTGGCTGGACACGCTGAAATAAACTGGCGGAATTGAACAACAATTGTAACTGAGTGAGTACAGGGGTATGAGCTCCGCAATCACCAAAAAGAATAAAAGACGCAGTGGCATTAAAGAGCGAATCAGACAAAGAAAGTCTGAGATTGTAAGACTCTTATACGATATAAGTCCGAAGTCCCACCACCCTGGGACACTGCAGTAATACTAACAAGTGAACTCGAACATTTAGAGTCACTGTTAAAGGTGAAGAGCAACCCCTGTCCCTCAGTAAATACAAACATCCAAATTAACAAGAATACACATCGCCCACAGCCAAAAGAGATACCAAAAAGGAAACTCGAATGTCCACCGGACTGCGAAGGACCGCTCTACAGCCCGCATTGCTTGGGCACATGCCAGGCAAAGGAATAGGTGTCGCAACAAAAATCAACAATAAATAATCAATCACGAGAGGCAGACCGCCCCTTGTGACAACGACTGGAACAAGAAGAAAGTTCGAGGGGCAGGCCGCCCCTTATACCAACGAAAGGGATCAAGAAGAAGTACGAGGGGCAGGCCGCCCCTTATACCAACGATTGGAAACACCAAGGGTGAACTGACCGACAGCACTAAAGAGTGCGCAACATTAATTTTAAAATTATTATATATATAAATTTGTAATGCCTGACGACAATTAAGTCGACCGGCAAGACGTTTGGCCTGCAAAGCCATTCGGAAACACTAGGTAGGAAAAGAGAGAAACAACTCTCAAATTTGTAAACCGATATAACATGCAGAAACAGAATTTTTATTAAAGACAAAAATTCTTAAGAAAAATTAATGTCTATAGAGACAAATAAAATAAGCAAATACCCAGAAGAATACCCATATAAAAACATAGTTGAATTAAAAGAAATTAATAATCCAACTAATATGGGGTTAGTAGACGTTTGGAATTCGTCAATATCATGTTATTAATAATTGTCATAATAATGTGTGCCAATTGCTTTTATAAATTGTATAAGCTGCATAATAAATGTTTAAAGAAAAGATATGCGAACCAAGCAAACGACTTGGACAGAATTTAAAAAAGCAAGGCACAAAAAATGGCTGTAAATAAAGCTAAATACAATAAAATGTAATTAAAAAAAAAAAGATGTAAAGAAAATCGTAAATAAAAAAAGAAATTATATATATATAAGATATAAGATCAGAATAAAAACAGGATATAAGATCAGAATAAAAAAAAAAATAATATCCCATAATAATATACATTGACAAGATATTATGAGTAAAATAACAAAGAGGAATTTAAAATAAAAAGTCTTGGTAAAAGAACCAGACCTAGCAGAAAGAGTTAATCTCATTGTATCATATAGTCCCACGTATATATGTAATTTCGAAAGTATATATATGAGGACATATGATCTAGATTTCTCCCCTTTTATTGGCCTATCTAATAAAGAAAAGGCTCAATTATTAATGTTAATACCTGGCATAGAAATTATGACGGTATTTAACGAGAAATCGGAAGAAATTAACTACGAGGTATTCAAGTACTAAACCTCGTATAGAAACAACTTGCTAGCCCATATTATGTAATGGTCAGAACTTTCTGAACGAATTCATAATATAAAAATCAGATTTGAAAAAGCATAAAAATGCTTAACACAGAATAGACCAACTCATAAGAACACAGTAGATAGACACGCAATAACCTTAATCGACTGCTTCATTGAAGCACGAATATTAATATATAATCATAAAGACGTATTAACCGATCAACATTGGTCAGAAACGTCGAGGTTATTGACAAGATTAAGAAATAATCTCCAAAGTATAAAGGAGAAACATAATTAACTTAACTTAATCTAACTGTGCCGTCTATTCTGAATACACCGGTAAAACTTGAGGCTAGTACAGAAGAAGAAGATATACAAGTCCAAGAACAAGACTTGGCAAATCTTACCATCCCGGCCATTCTAATGTCCACTGTAGATTCGGATTCTGATACACATTCAAGTGTAATAGAAATCAAAACAGTCACAATGGCACAATCAAATATCGAAGTCATTAATACAACATCAAAGCTTATACCAGTTTTCGATGGTAAAGCGGAAAACTTAACAAGTTTTCTTGATGCGTTAAACATTGTGGACGCAATAAAAGGCGAACTCGAACAATTAGCTGCGTCGATGATAAAGACAAAGCTAAAAGGTGTTGCCAGAAATCTAGTCGGGAATGAGACTACAATATCTGAAGTCATCTCCAGACTGCAAACCAACGTCAAAGGCGAAACTGTAGCAGTATTATCAGCAAAACTGATGAACCTACAACAGCGCAATAAAACTGCCAATCAATATGTAACAGAGATTGAGCAAATGACGAAGACGTTGGAAAATGCGTATATAACTGACGGGTTAACTTTAGAGTTAGCCAGAAGTTATTCCACCCAGCATGCAGTAAAAGCAATGACCAAGAACTGCACAAATGAGAAGGTAAAACTTATCATGGAAGCTGGTAGTTTTTCGACAATGAATGAGGCCATATCGAAATTGGTAAACAGTTGCACAGAAGCAACTGGACAGCAAAATACAGTCCTTTATTTTAGAAATTCTTCACAGCGTGGTGGAGGTTTCAGAGGAAACTCGCGTAGTCGTAATTACAATTACAACAACTACAACGGTTCCAATAATAACAATAATGGACGAGGCCAAAATAGAGGAAACTCAAGAGGCCGTGGCAACTCGAATAGAGGCCACAATAACAACAATACAAACTCTAATGTGAGAGTTGCACAGAGTAATTCGGGAAACCCTCACCCTTCAGATATTCAAAGCCAATAAATGGCACAATAAAAAGCATCAACCTTGATCTGAGTATTTTTGTAAAAATTAATAATCAAAAAACTTACGCTGTTAATAGACACTGGTGCAGATATATCTATATTGAAAGAAAATATAGATATATTCGATAATGTAAACAAAGAGGTTACTACCCATATATCGGGTATAGGCGAAGGAATAATAATTTCAAAAGGCTTAGCCTTCGTAGAACTCCAAACAGAAAATTACATAATTCCTCATGACTTTCATTTAGTCGATAAAAATTTCCCAATACCTAGTGATGGCATACTAGGCATAGATTTTATAAAAGAATACAATTGCCAAATAGATTTCAAGGAAAGTGGCGACTCAGTGGCGATTAGTAATTGACTATCGTCAAATCAATAAAAAAATATTGTCTGATAAATTATAGAAGTCCTCATAGCCAAGTACAGGAAATACAAGCCCAAGTACAAAAACTAATAAATGATAAAATAGTTGAACCTTCAGTGTCAGAATACAATAGCCCTCTACTTTTAGTCCCGAAGAAGTCTCTTCCGGGCTCAGAAAATAAAAAATGGCGATTAGTAATTGACTATCGTCAAATCAATAAAAAGCTATTGTCTGATAAATTTCCACTACCTAGGATAGATCATATTTTAGATCAACTAGGTAAAGTACTTTTCATGTCTTGACTTAATGTCAGGATTTCATCAAATTGAACTCGAAAAAAGTTCAAGAAACATAACGTCATTTTCAAAGAGCAATGGCTCATATCGCTTCACGCGATTACCTTTCGGCTTAAAAATAGCCCCAAACTCATTCCAAAGGATGATGACAATAGCATTCTTTGGTTTACAACCAACCAAAGCATTTCTTTATATGGATGATCTAATAGTAATAGGTTGTTCCGAGAAATATATGGTCAAAAATTTAACTGCTGTTTTTCGCAAATGTAGAAAATACAATCTAAAGCTACATCCAGAAAAATGTTCATTTTTCATGCATGAAGACACATTTTTGGGACACAAGTGCACTGACAAAGGAATCTTGCCCGATGATAAAAAATACGAGGCCATTAAAAACTATCCTCTCCCACATGATGCGGATAGTGCAAGACGCTTCGTTGCATTTTGCAACTATTATCGACGTTTTATTAAAAACTTTGCTGATTATTCACGTCACATAACAAGATTATGTAAAAAAGGCGTACAGTTTGAATGGACATCAGAATGTCAGAATGCTTTCGATCATTTAAAAAAGGCATTGATGCATCCAACCTTGTTACAATATCCAGATTTCACTAAGGAATTCTGTATAATAACAGATGTAAGTAAGCAAGCGTGTGGAGCGGTTTTAACTCAAAACCAAAACGGACTCCAACTTCCCATTGCATACGCATCAAGATCCTTTACCAAAGGAGAAAGTAACAAGAGTACTACTGAACAGGAGCTAGCAGCTATTCACTGGGCGATAACTCATTTTCGACCATATATTTATGGTAATCATTTCACAGTAAGAACGGATCATAGACCTCTTACGTACCTATTCTCAATGATCAATCCGAGTTCTAAACTCACTCGTATGAGGCTTGAATTAGAGGAATATAATTTTATGGTTGAATATCTGAAGGGCAAAGACAATCATGTAGCGGATGCGTTATCAAGAATAACCATCCAAGAGTTAAAAGACATACAAAATAAAATCCTGAAAGTCACTACCAGGAACCAAAGTAGACAGAATTTCTGCGCAGAAAATGAAAAAGTAGAATTGCCAAGGCAATCTACACAAAAAGCTTCTCAGCCCAACGTATACAACGTCATAAACAATGACGATGTACGAAAAGTAGTGACCTTGCATATAAAAGATTCGCTATGTTCCCTTAAACATGGTAAGAAAATTATTGCAAGAATAGATATTGGTGACATATATACAAATGGAAACCTTGATTTAGGTCAACTATTTCCAAGGCTCGAGAAAGAAGCCGGTATATTACAAATAAGCCAATTAAAAATAGCACCGTGGGAAACTATCTTTGATAAAATTCCAATAGATAATTTAAAAAAAATGGGCAATGAAACATTGAATACATTAAGAGTAGCGCTACTCAACCCGGTGACTAAAATAAATGCAAATAAAGAGAAAGAAGCTATAGCAAGGAGGTCACACAGGCATTACTAAAACCTTGGCCAAGGTCAAAAGACATTACTGGAAAGGTATGACTCGTGATATAACACAGCACATCCAAAAATGTCAAAAATGCCAAAAATCAAAAACAGTAAAACATAATAAGACCCCGCTAACCATTACTGAAACACCAATACAAGCTTTTGACAGAGTTATAGTGGATACAATTGGTCCATCACCAAAGTCAGAGCATGGAAATGAATATGCAGTCACACTTATATGTGACTCGACTAAATATTTAGTAGCTATACCAGTTGCAAACAAAAGTGCAACAACAATAGCAAAAGCAATATTTGAATCTTTTATTCTCAAGTACGGTCCAATGAAGACGTTCATTTCAGACATGGGAACGGAATATAAGAATTCAATTATAAATGATTTGTGCAAATACTTAAAGATTAATAATATAACATCATCGAGAAAAACAAAACCCAAAAGGTCCATAAGGATAGGTTAAAAATTTTCAAATAAAAAAAATGTTATAAAAAAAAACTTGGCCTGATCAACCAAAACACAAAAAAAAATATATATATATAGTTACTTTATTATTTACATTAAAAATATATAATTGCGTTTCTAATCAAATTTTATATTTCAATTTCAATTTAAAAAAAAACGATAAAGTTTAATTACAGTAATCCTTTTCAAAATTTCAATTTTAAATTTGTAAACATTTAAAAACAATAAATTAAAATAACTTCATTATATTACGTTATTTTCAAAAGGAGGGAGATGTAATATGCACATATGTCATACATATCGGGTGTACACTGTGATTACCATTTGTATCGAGTGTACACTGTGTTTGGCACTTATGTGGCGGCAACACTTTGTGCAGCCACATACAAATCATAATAAACAATAACAAACTCAAGTGAGCGCGTAACATGATCCGCCACTTGTGAATTCGGCTAAGTCAGCATATGCACGCTGACTGCCAGTGCCCTATGCATAAGTGCATAATACTCTGTCTCACTCTAAAGAATTTATGTAAGACAAAGCATGCTTGTCCATTGTCGCCTAAGCATAGGTATATACATATAAGTAATATATAATGCAGCCGCACCGCTGCCGACTGAACCGGCAGCGCAGTGCGCGCTTAGGGTAAGAGAGCATTTTACTTACAAATAAAAGAACATTTATAAAACTGAACTAAGACTGCACTGACGTGCATGCGTTTTTAATAACAAGTGAAATACACCAACTACAAGATACAACGATTGGATATCTGTGACCTGATATAACACAGTTGACGTGAGGCATGTTTTAAGCTTTGCTTAGCAGATGGCGATCTGTGAAATTTCCAAGCTCGACTTAAGCGTCGCTTTTCGAGGACGAGCTGTTCAATTTGTGGATTTGACTTCTTTTGATTGCATTGTGTGTTTATAGTATGAGGTGTTGAAACTCGAGCTGCAGAGACGATTACAGATTCCAGTGAATTATACAAACTGTCTACGTTGGCTTCATCGCTGAGGTGAGGACTTAGCTCAATGTGTGAGCTAACCAATTGGTTTTATATGAGGTCAGTTTTAATGGTGATCCCATGTTCCTGGATGTCGGAGTAGAGTAAAAAGGACAGGCGAGTGATCAGATGAAAGATCCGAAAGGCATTCAGCGCTTATCATGTTTTTAGGAATGTTTTTGGTAATCGCAAATTCTATTAAATCCGGAAGTTTCTTTAGGTCTGCCGGCCGGTCGAGCTTGTTCTTGGCTTTGATAATTGCATTGTAGAGCTGCTTTCCTTTTGGAGTCACGAGACGAGATCCCCAGTGTGTGTGCTTGGCATTGTAGTCTCCTGCTGCTATGAAGTGGTCTCCGAGTGAGTTGAAAAACTGCTTGAACTCATCTTCGGCTATGGTGAAGCGTGGGGGGCAGTATACGGCGGCTAGCATTAATTGCTTGCCAGTATTTAGGTATATATTTATTGATGTGGCCTGTAGGTAGTTTCTAGCAAATTTCGTATGATAATGGTGCTTAATACGGCTCCTGATTAAAATTCCAGTCCCGCCGTATGCTTTACCATCTGGATGGTTTGTTCCATAGAATGAATATCCTCGTAGTTGAAAATTGTATCTGTTTGTAAGATGTGTTTCTGAAAGCAGCATTACGTCGATTTGATGGCCTAGTACGAATTGCGCTCACTCAAGTTTATGCTGCGAAACGCCGTTAGCGTTCCACGTAGATATTCGTAGGGAAGTCATTATTTGGATTTTTGTGAAACCAGCATTTGTATTAATAGATTTTGGTTTCGCATCTGATCTTGCATTGTTGTACGCATAAACGACATAAACTCCGTAAGGCTTTGTTGTAGACTGCATATCATAGCTTCAAAGTTACCTTTTGGCTGCTCTGGCGGTTGATGCTGCTGAGCCGTGTTCGGTTCTTGGTATGCTGATTGCGGCAATGAGCTTTTTGAGGCTGGGGTAGACAGCCCTGATTTTAAAGCACTTGCGTATGTAATATTTATTTAATTATTTTGGGTTCGGGCAGTAATTCCCCTCTGGTGTATTCGACTTTTCAGCTCCTTATAAACTGGCCAACCTCTATTAGTTAGCAGTGTGATTTCCACCGCAGTTGCCGCACTTTTTTGAGTTGTGGTCATCTTTGCTCGCTGGGCAGTGTGCGGAGTCATGAAGCTCACCACAAACTACACGCACTGGGCGCAGCTTACAGTAAGACCTTGTATGACCAAATTCTTGGCAGTTCGCACATTGTACCGGGCCATTGCGTTTGTGCGGCTCCTCAACCGTGATTCTGCGGTGCAGCAGGAACTGAAGATTGTATATAGGGTGTACTTCGTATTTGTTTAGGAGCCTAATTTCTGGTTCGAGCTCAACCTTAACGAGTGGCTGCGGCTTTCTAATTCTGTTAAGGATATTGAAGACTGTCTTAGCGCTAAATCCCTTCTCTTGTAGCGCCTTTGTTATCTCTGCAGGCGATACTTCGGACTCTATGCCCTTAAGTACGACTTGCAGGGCCTTGCTGCTTTTTAGTTGATACGTATAAAAGTTCTTTTTTTTGTCGGTGAGATATTTTGATAATACTCTGTAATTATCTTCAGACTTCGTTTGAACTTTTGTTTCCTGGATGTTGCCCTTTACGAGTGGTATTATGTGATAATTGTCCTTGCCAATAAGCTCTATAATTTTGTTGACAAGAACGTTGGAACTTTTTTCTCGTATGTAAATCGGCGGGGGCTTAGTCTTCCTTTTTTCGACTTCAGTAGATTCGGCATCATCTACATAGCCTGCAAAATTTTAAAACGGTTTGAGTTAGAGGGCGTTTCTATTGGAGCTATGTTAGCATTGCCACGGGCTATTTTGCGTTGAGAGTTTAGGGGGCTTAGCTTCCTTTTGATTTGGATGTTGCGACCCATACCAGTCTGCACAGCCGGCTTAATATTTTCTTTGTTTTTGTTCTCTTTTTCGGGCAGCGCAGCGGCAGAAGTATTACGTCGTTAATCGCCCCGTCGTTACAGTTGCGGTTGTTGTTGTTGTTACGGTGGACGTTGTCAAAGAAATTGCGGTGCTAGTTGCTGCGCTCTTTGGCTGCAGAGACATCGATGATAGCGAGGGGGAGCAAGAACGCGCTCTCTCGCTCTCTACGTTTAAGAATTCCGTCTAGTTTGGGGTAATTGACCGTGTTTGGGAAGAGCTTGCATTACTTTCGGTTGCTTTGAAAGAGAAGTAAGCGTTCTTTCTTTGTACTGAGAGCCGTCTCTCGTCTTGCTCACGTTGACGTTGTGTGCGAACGTCGCTTAAACTCATTGCAGTCGAGGTTGAGTTTGTTAGAACTAGTGTTTGGTTTAATATTAATTAATTAATTAATCAATATAAACATTAGCGATTTTCATCGCTGAAAGCGTCTTTTCGCGTTGTTTTAGTTTACGAAACCAGTCACTGCACTTTTTTGGATATTATTGAATACTTTTTTTTTCCCGGAGCACAATAAAAATACACGTCTCCATACGGCGACGGTCTGATTATTTATGACCTGCCAAATGCTTAGAAAAAACTTCACATTAGCCAAAATCGAATATGCATTAGCCGGGTCAAAGGGTAAAACCCCTGGGGCTGACCGGATATCCTACCCAATGCTTAAGGTAATTCCACTCTCCCTTAAAACCGGGCTTTTAGGAGTATTTTAGGCATTCAAATTTTGAACTCCAGAAAATATCCACACAGTCCACACAGCCACTGTCATCCCAATTCCCAAACCAAATAAACCTCCGGCAGAAATCAAAAGCTACCGCCCCATTTCCCTCCTATTCTGTTTAGGAAAAACTATAGAAAAAATGATTGCCCGACGACTTATGTGGTTCATCACCCGAAATAACCTGATCTCGCAGAACCAGGTCGCATTTAAACAAAAGCATAGCACTATGGACGCCTTGTTGCGTATTCAACACTTCGCGTTAAACGCTCTTTCCACGAAAAATCACGTCTCTATATTAGCGACTGATTTTGAAAGAGCCTTCGATCGCGTGGGTATTCATGCCGTACTTAGTCAGCTTGAGCGCTGGGGTGTTGGTCCAAGACTTTATAACCTTATAAAGGCCTTCATGACCAATCGTTCCTTCAGAGTTCGCGTAAGCAACAACACCTCCAACAGCCACAGTCTCTATAACGGCATACCGCAAGGCTCCCCCCTTTCAGTAGTTCTTTTTATTATCGCTTTTGATAAACTTAATTGTATTTTAAGTAGACATAAGGACATTCAACTTTCAATATACGCAGATGACGCTATTATTTTTTCCAATTTAAAAAATGTAAATATTGTTAAAGATAAATTTGTAGATGTATTAAGTGAAATAGATTCCTGGGGAGCCATTCGGGTGCGTCCCTAGCCATTGAAAAATGTAAATTACTCCATATTTGCCGCAAACACAGATGCACTCTCTCCCATATTAACTTTAAAAATAAAAGAATAGAAAATGTTAAAAGTTTAACAATTTTGGGCTTAACCTTCGATATCAAAATCCTATTTGATCAGCATTGTGTTAATCTAAGAAAACAACTCGAGTCCAGATTTAACATTATAAAACTTTTGTCATCCAAATACACCAACATCCATATTAATACACTAATAGGAATTACTCGTGCCCTGATGCTCTCCAAAATACATAGATTACGGTCTACCAGTTTACGAATGGTGTCCAAAATCGCACTTAAACAAGTTGCAGGCTCCATACCATGGTGCAATCCGACGTGCTATAAACGCTTTTCCTACCTCACCGCATGCATTTTGGCTGAGTTGGGCCTACCGAGCATTCAGGCTCGCAGAGAAGAAATGACCATGCAGCTCATTTGCAAAATGCATTTAACAAAAAATGCTCTACTAAGGAAGGATTTCCCAGCCATGTTTAAGCAAAAACGAAATTACAAAGTCATATCAACGCTTAGGCGGTGTGCCAGCTTCACAACGCAGCTTGGCCTTCCCCCGCCCAATCATAGGAATACTGCTAAGCTGCCAGCCTATTGGAACAGCACAAAAGCTAATGTGATCCTTGATATGTACAACGGCTGAAAAAATAATACCACCAGAACTGAATTCCAGACCCGCTTTCGATGCCTACAAGAAAAACTCGGCACAAAATCTTGGCTATACACAGATGGATCAAAAACAGACGACGACACTACCTTTGCTGTTGTTGACAGCAAAGGCAAAATAATCTCGGGTGGAATGCTACCCCCTTACAACTCCATCTTTACTGCGGAAGCCTTCGCCATATTACAAGCCTGTCTCTTTGCCATCAAACACTCGGGACACTTTGTAATCTGTACCGATAGCCTTTCCACCTTATCTTCTTTACGGAATTGGGGTCAAACCGATCCCACAATCGTGGAGATAAGACGGCTTTCTTCTTTTAATAATATAACTCTTGTATGGACGCCCAGCCACCAAGGTATCCATGGTAACGAACTAGCAGACCAGGCCGCCAAGGACATGCGGCTAAAACCATCCTTTCTTTTTACTCCTTTCAACAACAAGGACTTAAGAAATCGTATCCGTCTCCACCTTAAGGACAAACAATTCAGAGAATGGGACCTATATGATCACCGATATTTTTCCATCAACAATACCTTCACAAAAATTTCTCTGCCTGGGCACCTTGGAAAGCTGGCATGTTCAACATTCATCCACCTTCGTATCGAGCACACCCGTGCAACACACGAACATATCTTTACTGGAACACCACGTCCCGTCTGCCATTGCGGCCAACACCTCGAAATTGACCATCTACTCAACTCATGCCGTCTTCTGGAGAGCGTCAGCGCCCTGATTTTCGGCCAGAAAAAAACCTCCGATAGTTTAAATATAATTTCACAAGAAACCATTATGAACTTTTACCATTTTGTCATTAGAACCAACCTAAATATTTAAGTATCTTTAATTTAATAATTTTAATCTTGAGTCGTAGGCCCTAGCAGCTAGTACTTTTTAAGAAATGTACTAGATTTAGTATTGTATACTAGACTTAATTTTGTTAAATAAACAATAAATAAAATAATTGCAAAATGGAATGAATCTTCTAGCGCTGTCCGCATCATGTGGGACTGGATAATTTTGAATGACGTCGTATTTTTTGTCTACGGGCAAGATTTTTTTATCTGTGCATTTATGTCCTAAGAAACTAAGTGACTTCATGCATGAAAAATGAACATTTCTCAGGATGTAACTTTAGTTGTGTTGCCTACATTCTAAGTGCAACAGTTAAGTTCTTGGGCATATGTTTTTCGGAACAACCTGTGACTATTTAGTCATCCATAAAACGAATTGCTTGCGAAGATTTTAAACCAGAGAAAGCTATAGTCATCTATTTCCACTATTTTATCATTCACGAGTTTTTGGACTTGTTTTTGAATTTCGTCTTGTTGACTATGAGGATATATATACGGGTTCATTATCAGTTTATCTCAGCTTTTGCTTATGGAAATTATTGGTAGAGATCGATTCGGTTTCTAGTCCAAATACATCACTGTAATCTGTGCATAATGTTGTAAGTTTGCTGGGAAGTTTTTTGCAAGTTTGGAAAATACAATTTTTTGTTGGGTTTCTAAGTCTTCGTAGTTTGAAAGTGATTGAAGATGAATGTTTTTAATATAATAATAATTTTGGACTGTTGCTATGGTATTTGCGATATAGATACCATGCTAAATTTCTTTATTCGGAATTAATACACTGTCTTCTTCTGAATTGATTTCGATTTTTCGGACGACTTGGGACCTCGCTGGCAGAATCAGGGAGTTGTTGCCAGAACTATATGCTATTGGAACATAAATCGGATATTTGAGGTTATTTGGTCTAATTATACTCCAGTCTTCAGAAGGATTGAAGTCTAATTGACAGTTGTATCTTTTCATAAATTCGATTCCTAGTACTCCATCATATGGAATAGCGAATTGCATATTTACGATATGGAAATCATGTGGAATTATGTACTTAGAAGTTTGAATTTAAATAGAAGTTAAGCCTTTTGATTTGGTAACTTCCTGACTTATAACTTGTTTGTTTATGATGTGATTATCTTGAAGGTTTTTAAAATTATCGGAATTTTCCTTCAATATGGATATATTCGCAACTGTATCTATTGAAAGAAACTAATTCTTTTCCTGTTGCTACGTTCATGAAAGTGACGAATGTATTTTGACTGAGATTTATAGTGTGAATTTTGATGTTGCTTACTGTCGTGTATCTAAAGGAGTTTTCGAATTTTCCGAATTTGTTTGTTCTGCATTCTTACCTTTTTGGCTTGTTTTTGCCATTTTGGCTTTAACTACGTCGGATGTTTCTCCGACTATAGTACCTTACAGTTTTTTAATTAAAGCTTCTATCGTGGTTTCGTTTTGGACTCTGTTTAATGTCGATCCAATTATGGATATATGAATTTGATGATTTCTACAGCCAAAACCTCGAATCTGCCTTTCGTAAGGTTAACCAACTTCCAAAGTATTTTTGTCGTAATTAATTTTTGTCTATTGCTTATGTGATTCTAACATTAATCCAGCTCTCTTAAACGCTTGTTCTAATCTGAATTTTGATACTTTAACATAGTCTTCTACTACTATTAAAATGTTTAGGCAGATTTGAAGTTTTACCAAAAACTTATTCATATGGACAATAGTCATGTGCCAAGGAGGGAGTTGTGTTAAAACAATATACGAAGTTTTGCAGCCATACATCCCAATCTGTTTGTCAACTGAGATTTATGAGCTGATAAACTCATTAAATGTTCTGTGGCTTTGCTTCACAGTTCCAACATTCTGATAATGGTGTGCGGTTATGTTTTTGATATTCAAATTTTTGCATAGCTCTTCTGTTATTGAATTTTTATATTCTGTTCCCATGTCCGTTCAGAATAAATTCTTGAAATATAGCTTTTGCTGCTGTGTTTGCATTTTGGTTTTTTATTGGTATTGCTAGCAAGTATTTTGTTAAATCACAGATTTTGGTTACTGCGTACTAATTTTCTTGTTCAGATTTTGGTAATGGACCTATTGTATCAAAAATTACTCTATGAAATGGGATTTTTTGAGATTCAGTTATAATTAATGGGGTCTTTGTGTGTTTAGTCGTTTTAGACTTTTGGCATTTAGGACATTTCCTTATGTATTTTTTTATCTCATTAGACATATTTTTCATTTTGTAATGCCTGTATGACCTCCTTGTATTGGATCATCATGTAATGTAGACAATATAGCTCCTTTATCTTTATTATTCGTTATTATGGTCACCGGGTTGAGTTGCGCTGCTCTTAATGATTTTCAGTATCTTATTGCCCATTTTTTTAAAATTATCAATTGAAACGTGCTCAAAGATATTTTCCCACGGTGCCACTTTTAGTTAGCTTATTTTGTTTATAAGGGCCTTCTTTTACAGCCTTTAAAAGAATTGACCTAAATCAATGGTTCCATTAGTACACAAATCGCTTACATCATATCTTGCTGTAATTTTCTTTCCATGTTTTAATAAACAGAAATTATCATTTACATGACAGGTCACTACTTTACGTACTTCGTCATTGTTTATGACTTGGTAAACATTGGGCTTAGAAGCTTTTTCTCTAGATTGATTATGTAATTCTATTTGTTTATTTCCTACGCTGTGCTGCGTGTTGATACAATGACAGATCGATCGGGCTTGGCTTTTTAAACTATTTAAGGGATAATTTGTGGATGTTAATGTTGGGATACAGTGTGGCCAACAGTGCCTTGGCACCCTTTGCCTCCCACTCCGACTTATACTTCATTGCCCTACATAATTTACAATCGCGCTTTGCCACGTCAAGAGTTACACTAGGTATTGTTTTCTTCGAGCTTTGCCGCTCGTTCTTCGAAAAAGAATTTTCTTCCAATAGCTAATACCCTATTTTCAAAGTTGTGTTCCCTATAGATGGTAATTCTAATGAAATCCTGTGTATTCATTTTTAGTTTTTAATTATTTTTATTTCATTTTCAAAATAGAGTTTTCTTTTTTTTGATAATAACTAGTTCTATTTTCAATATGTTTTTTCTGAAGTGTGTACACAAGGACTTACGTTTAGGGTGTAGTTAAGTTGCCTGTTAATTTGCCATCTATATTGACTCATAAGGTAAGTGATTGACTTACATTGGTGTTTTTTACCCAAAACAAATGTTGCGAAATGTCTTAGTTCTATATAAGCAATGTATATCAAATGATTTACGGGCAATTTACGGTATTAAAACTTTTTATGCGATATACATTGGGAAATAAAATTTATACATAAAAACAAGAGGAAACGCTATGTTAACTTATATATTCGACTTAATACGCCCACAAATTACGGAAAACTAATATCGGAGGAACTATTAGAGCTACGAAGTTGAGATTAAGTATGGTTGTATCGTTATCCTGCTACACATACAAGCTTGAAAGACGGTTTTCGCTTTTGTTAGATACCTCGTTAGGCATCTAGTTTTTCATGATGGCCCAAATCCAAATTTTTTTTTCCAACTAGCCACGATCACCCTAACGCTTATAAATCACGAAAAACTAAAAACGCTAAAATCTCGGGAACAATAGAGCTTAAGAATACGTATTTTAGAGATGCCTCTGCAGTTCGTCGTGAGTTTATATCCGGCTAACGCCCACAAAGGGCGGAAATCTGTGGCGTCCATTATATTAAAAAGTATTTTTTTCGTTTGGCCTTGTATAGCATTTTTTTGTCAATATTTATCAATTTACCAAAGATTCTTCTAATCGGAATAATATTTAAAATGAAGGTTATAAGGTCTCACTTGGTCAGTGACATCACCATCAGTTAGAAAACATGATTTTTCAACAAAAGGTGGCGCTTTGTCCGTTATCAAAATATATATTTTAAAATTCTATAAAACACTCGTCTATAGCGCTTCTTCTTGTTTTTATATTAACCTCTTAATTAGAAGTTACGTTTACACGAATGCAAAAAGTGACAGTACGACGCAGTTGGCCGATTCCATCCGATCAGCAAGTTAGCTTTTTGGCTCCATTTATTTTCTGCTTGAAAAGGGCAAGCATTCTGGCGGGAAAATTTTGTTTATTTAAGTGAACTAATTGCCCTGCTGCAGTAAGATCCCACGTTTGAAGTCACGGTGCGTAAGTGCTGGGTGGCTGGGCCGCTTGACTGTGGCAGTATGCTGAGACTAGAGACTACGTCAGTATGATATAAATTAAGAAGAGTTTACGGCAGTTTGACGGAGTTGCATTTTGCGAGCTTGTGATCTTTATTGTTTGAATATCTAAAACAAACTGAACTTAAGAGCTAACATAACGGCTCGGAAATATGAAGAGCTCGCTGACTATGTACGAGCTTCCGGCCAGACGATATTTCAGCAGCTTGGCCGGGGCTGGTCATCGGACAATCGGTTATTTCCGTCACCCGGTTAACTTAGTTAAATACTCCCCCACAGAATTGTGGCCAGCTTCGGCCGACCCAAAAATGAGCTATCACTTCCCTTATCTGGACCGCGCATCTTTTGGCCCTCATGACTCCTTTGCAGGTCAGTCCGATGCAGACTAAAGCATAACAAATTGCCCCCACAATTAGATCTATCTGGCTCATTTGATAGTTTCGATGTCCTTCCCGAACTTCTCGATCTGCTCCAAGTTACGTTCACATAAACAGTGAACATATGGGAGGCTTAGGACTTCGAGTTTAATGAAGATTTTCCGGACACACGAGTTGGGATGTCGCTGACCATGACACGCTCTGCCAAAGTGCGTGCAATAATCGTATAACGTCGATAAAGTAAGTTATGGGATGTAGGTCTTGATGAGTTGCACTTCTGTGAATTTAATTTTCTCTAATTCCTCTGCGTCAGGTGTCCCTGCGGCAACCTTCAGCGAGGTCCCTAAAAAATCTAGGCTCCACAGCAAATTTTGAAAATTTGTTGATGCAGCAAGCATTTTTTGTACGTCGAGGAAATGTCAATGTGATATATTTCCCCTACATAGGCCAGGATTGGTGTTTCGCCGAACTCCTGTTTTTTCGGATGCTAGTCGTACTACCCTTTGGCACATGTTTTGCAATTAGCGGCGGACATGTGAGCTCTACTATGCTCGGCGGTGAGTACTTCTTTCCTCTCCTCGACAGTAAAGATGTCGATGACTCTTTTCTTGCAGTGCCAAAACTTTGTGGCCCTGATATAATGCCAGTGTGTCACAATGAAAGGCATTTAGACGATTAGGGTTGATGGTGTTGTTAAGTTCTTAAAAAGTTGCGGGAGCTCGTCTCTTCCAGTCGCACACGACTCTGGCTCTTGGTCTCTGACAACATGGAATGGCTGTCTTGAGTGGGCATTCTTAAAGAAACTAGATTTTGGCCCCGATATCCTCATGTTTGCATCGTCGTACTGTTCAGAACCCAATCTACGTGCCTCACATGGTCATTCTAATTTTCGGAAATTATCTTACATCATCTACATATACGTAGCAGAACTTGCCGTATGCTCTCTTATGGATGTCGTCATTAGTTCTCTGAAAGAAGCTTGACACATATCTGAGCCCAAATGAAAGTCTTCGGCGCCTCATTCAGATCCGCAAAGGCTTTCTTCCTTTGCGCATCAACACAATCTACATTAGTTAAATTAACGTCGGGGCATGTATGAAATCTGATCTACCTCGGTGCCCCATTTGAGCTTACCGGAGCCAAAGCAAAGGGGTGGGACAGACTGCTTTAACAAGTCTAGGCCAATGATCGCGTGAAAGAAGGTTAAGTCTGGTAAGATAAAGAATGTTGCCTTTAAGTTAAATATGGACACTAAACTTTTTTTAGTGATTATGGTCACTCTATGAATTAAATGTATTGTAAATGGGGACTCCACTGAGCGGATGGATGCCTTTCAATCCTTCGTGTGGACGGATGAAATTTCTTGCAGCGCCCGTGTCTACTAAAAGTCTCCTGCCAATCCCTGCTATTCTTCGTATGATGACTAGTAGCAGGGATTTTGTATGGCGTATGGCATGAATAGGATGCACTGGAAGTTTCGTCGGCGTAGCCGGAGCAATGTGGTACACTCTTTGCCTCTTGTCAGGGGCCGAGATGCGGTCGGTTTCGCGTATCGGTAGGCCGGGGCATGGGCTAGTTGAAACATTTTCCATAGGCTCCGGTGCGTTTCGCGGAAGCCAATCGCTGCGTGGCGCAGAATGTACTTGCGCTTTGTATCGCTTAGTGAAGTGCGGGTTCTTCCCGGCAACTACTTGGGAATTTATTTGTGCAGGGGCCTGTTGCTGTTCCTGAACTTCTGCATATTGCCTGCGCTCTCTATCCTCTTGGCTTCTTACAAACGAAGTTAAAAAGTGTATGTTTTGTGGTTAGATTCTACCTCTTTATCGCACAAGACGTTCGCTCCCAACGCCTTGTAGTACATGGTGGCCTTGTTGGTGAGCAAGGTAAACTTCCTCTCGACCTCGTCATAGTTTTGCACGAGGGTGAGGTTTCCCAGCCTGGTAGTGCACAGCTCCTGCTTTGTATGTAAAATCGAGCCAATTTATGATCGCAACGAAATTTAATACGGTGCCGAAAGAGGATAGCACGGCATCGGCAGGGCCTCTTATCTTACTCCTAATAATAATAGCCCCCTGATAATGGCGTTAGCTATTTTCTAAATGTGTAGTACGGGCTTCGGCTGCTTGCCGCCAGGAGACGTATGTCTCTTGGCCGCAAATTCGGCAAGCCCTTGATGGCGTCAAGTGGCTCATTACAAACCACGTCATCTCGTATTTCTATTGGTCTATAGACCTTAATCTCAAGGGCTGCTGTCTGTATAATTTGCCGTAGCTGATTTTGCCTTCGTTGGCTGTCTGTGGCCGCTTCTTGCAGGGCATGGTTAACGGCAGCTTAGATGACAGTTTTTATTCTGTCTGGATTAAATACCATATTTCTATCCGTGGATGCGCAACCGCTAACACTTTTCGGTGTATAAGCACTGGCCGGCCCTTCGCTCTCGGACTCAGAGTCGCTGTCGAATTGTCTGTCATTCCTATATGGTCGGAATGGGTTTCTCATGTGATGCAGTGTATGAAAAACATCGAAAAGAGTTAATGCACGTTAAGGCCATTTACACTATCCAAAGAATTAGTAAGGCGAGGGAATCGCGGGGGTTAATCTGTCGCCTGGCAACGATGTAAAGAGAAACTAAGATGTTGCATTCCCAAACAATGACAAGACGAGAGGCTCGCGGGGACGGGGACTCCGCTAAGACTAATAAAAATATATTAACAACAAGTTGCCACGGTAATGTAAGTGCGGCAGTATAAAGTTCGCAGATTGGAGTGAGGAGACGATAAAAAACACAAGACTGTTACGAAGCTTACTCAAAGAATTAAAATATAAGGAAATATATAAAAGCGGAATTAAATGCACACAATTAAACAATGAAACGGTGTTTTTTTCTATTATTAACTTAGCTCAATTAGTTTTTTAATTGCATTCATTTTTATACCCGTTACTCGTAGAGTAAAAGGGTATACTAGATTCGTTGAAAAGTATGTAACAGATAGAAGGAAGCGTTTCCGACCCTATAAAGTATACAAAATCTTGATCAGGATCAATAGCGAAGTCGATTGAGCCTTGTCCGTCTGTCCGTCCGTCCGTGTATGAACGCTGAGATCTCAGGAACTATAACAGATACAAAGATGAGATTAAGCATGAAGATTCTTGAGGTCCCGGGACAGCGCAAGTTTATTACAGCATCCTGCCACGCCCACTCTAACGCCCACAAATCGCGAAAAACTAATTCAGGGCATCTTTAAGCTGTACTATAATCTGGCCACAACCACCCATACGCCCACCAAGCTCAAAAGACGCGTTTTCAAGAAAACCATATATCTCGGTAACTATAAGTGATAGAAAGTTCGGATTAAACATGTAGATTTTTATGATGCCCCAAATACGAATTGTTTTTTTCCATCTAGCCACGCCGACCCTATCGCCCACAAAACCCAAAAATAACATAAAATGCAAAAATCTCGGGAACTAAAAGAGCTAGAAAGTTAGGCTTAAGAATACGTATTTTAGGGATGCCACTGCAACTTTCAACAAGTTTTTATTCGGCCACGGCCACTCTAACGCCTACAAACCGCGGAACATTGTGGCGTCTATAATAATATTATGAATGCCTTCGTTTGACCTTGTGTAACTTATTTCTGTTAGTATCTATCGATTTACCAATCGATTTTTCAAATCGGAACATTATTTCGCTACATATGAAGAAATTTAGGTTATAAGGCCTCAAATGGGCAGTGACGTCACTATCAGTTACTCGACATGCTTTCTCCGACAATAGGTGGCGCTTGGGTAATTTCAACTAGCAAAATGAATATTTTAAAATTGTGTAAAACAGTAACGGGTATCTTATAGTCGCGGCACTCGACTATAGCGTTTCCTCTTGTTCTTTTTTATATCGTTAGGCTCTCATATTTAGTGCAGAAATTATTCTTGAGAAGTAACAAAAATGCAGATGTAACAAAAATGTAAAATGTTTGAATGAGATTGCTTACTTACATGTTTTACAAAGGTTTTTAAATTAAAGGGTTGGTTTTCCGTTGGATGTCAATAAATTAATTGTTCTGCTTCAGTAAAATCCCTCTCTGCAGTCATGGTGCGTTGGAGCCAGGAGGCTGGTGTGGCAGGTCACAAGGTCGTTGATAGCAATGGACCGGTTGGCCGTGGTATTCCTATGCTAAGATAGGACGTTAAGGTTGGAAGCAACGCAAAAAGTCAAGAATTTTGAATAAAATAAAGTAGAATAATCTAAAATAAAAAAGAAGATGCTAAAAAACAAGCTACACCGAAATGAGAAAAATTATGAAACCTTAATATGTTTTTATGTGGGTGGCAAAAATTATTGAGGCTATATTTATGATTACTCAAAGCATGAAATTCAAAGGAGATTGATGATGAATTTATAATAGTTTTTTGAATGTGTGAATAATAATCTAATGAAAAAGTCTTATTATTAAAGCTTTACTTATATACATTCTTAAAGTTTGCAATTAAATTAAATTGATTTTATTGATTTCGTCATCTTAAATATATGTCGAATCTTAAATTATGGTAGTCAGTGTAAAAGAATGTACCAAGTGACAATTCTCGTCTCTGCACTGTAACGGTTGTTTGTTAAAACGCTTTGTTCCATCTATTCGCCAGATGGTCAGCAGCAGCAATCAGCAGCAGCAGCACATAATCGATTTGGACATCGATGAGATCAGCAACGAAAGGAATATTCATACGGAAGCTACCAGCAATGTAAGGCAATCATCATTCAAGGAAATCGCCAACACTTTGCCAGAATATGATCACAGCGACGACAACGCGATTTCAGTCAATCGGTTCATTGATCGCGTCAACAAGGTAGTTGTTGCGTATCAGTGGGACGAGAAGTTCCTATTGACGAGTTCGTCGCAAACCCAGACGAAGCTGAAGTGCATTTCAGCATGGCCAATGCAACCAGGCGATCAAAGGAGACGGTAAAGGAATACTGTTTCAGGATGTTCGCCATTGGGGTGCGGCACAAGCTCAGCGAAGCAGCGGTCATAAGATACGTCCGCTCAGGTCTACAGCATCGGGAATTGCAAAACAGTATTGCAGCCATTCATTTCTCGACCATGAAGCAACTCCGTGGCCGGCAGCCGAGTCTTATTTTGTAAACAGAGGTCGTTCATTTAAAATAAGAAAGAATTTTCAACAAAAGCCAGTACCTTTGAGCAAAAGCCAGACAGCGATGTTAAGCCGCCCAGGACGAAGAAATCCCTGAAGTGTTACAATTGTGGAGATATGGGACATTTCGCCAATTCGTGCCCGAAAGAGAGGAAAAAGTCACGCTGTACCAAATACAACAAATTCCACGAGCCAAATGGAGCATGCCAAGCATGCCATGTTATGCGCTTAGGAGTCACAAATCAGGACAAGCTTTTCACCAAGAGAATCTTCATCCTTCATCGATACAGGTAGTCAGGCCAGTATCATCCGCCAATCAGTTGCACAGCAAGACAACGCTGAGCGCTCCAAGTGCTCTATGAAAATTAGGCGCATTTGTGGTGGTTCATGTATCCTCACAGAATCGATGATTTCGGACAAGGACATAGATGGAAAATCGATCACAGCTAAGCTTTACGCAGCACACGAAGTTCTATTGCAGGAGGACTTCCTTTTGGGACAGGACGTCATCATCAGCGCTCACCTCGAGCTGAATTTCGAGCCAGACGAGTCAAGGATCGAACGAGCAATTTCATCCGCCGATAGTCAAAGCAGACATCATCGTCGAGAGCAGTCAGCCAGTAGCTCAAGCCCCATATCGAGTTTCCGAGCCAAAGAAGGAAGTCGTCAGCAAAATGGTTGACGAGCTTCTCAAACAGGACATCATCACAGCATCCACATCCGAGCACGCCAGCCCGGTGGTGCTCATCAAGAAGCCGAATGGTAGCTATCGTATGTATGTCGATTATCGCCGCCTAAACAAGTTGATCAGGAAGGAAAATTTCCCAGTACCGAACATCGAGGAGCGTCTGCAGGAAGCTAAAAGATTTAAATACTTTTCATCCCTGGACCTCAACAGAGGATTTTATCAGATTGAGATAGCCCCAGAGAGTCGAAAGTTTACTGCCTTCATCACCACAGTCGGATTGTTCGAGTTCAAGCGACTTCCATTCGGGTTGAAAAACGAGCCCGCTGTTTTCCCGAGCTACAAAAGAGAGTAAAGAAAGCATACATGATTCACTACATGGACGATATCCTTATTGGTAGCCAAACGTTCGCGAAGATGTACGAGAAGCTTGAGAGGATCCTGAAAGTTTTAAAGGAGTACGGATTAGCTTTGAACCGGGATAAGTGTGAGTTGTATAAGCAATCAATAACATTTCTTGGTCACCAGATACACGCGGAAGGAATCAGTCCAAGGGAAATCAAGATGAATGCCATCAAATTGTTTCCGAAGCCTGCCAATGTCACGAAGTTTTTGGGTCTCACCGGTTATTTCCGAAAATTCGTCGCTGGATATGCCATTATATCAGCACCGTTCAGAATCCTATTGCGCAAGGATCAGCCATTCATCTGGGAAGCGCCACAGCAAGATGCCTTCAACGAGCTGAAGAGTTGCCTGATCTCGAATCCAGTTATCATCAGTTTTCGCCCAGATGCCGAATTGAAACAGCTAAGAGCAGATGCTGCGACTTCAGTCAACGATCGCCGAGCTGCTGCCAAGAGACGCTACGATGCCAAACATTCAAAACCAACTCTATAAAGCCTTGGAGACCTTGTGTTGGTCGAAAACGAGCCCTTCAGCACAGGAACATCACGTAAACTGGAGCCTCGCTACAAAGGTCCTTTTATCATCAGTAGTGTCCTGCCAAACGACAGATATCTAGTCGAAGATATCCCTCACGCCCAACGGTAGCAGAGACACTACAAGTCGGTGTATTCGTCCGACATGATAAAACCGTGGTGCGAGCTACCACCAGATGACCCAGATGAAGACGAACATTTGGAAGATGTCCCCTCAAAGATTTGTAGGAGATGCCGCTTGACTTCGCTCCTTGGCCGATAGTGGAGAAGGACAACGTGTTCAAAACGATTTATAGTTTTAATTCCTACTCAATTATCCACATAATAATTAACTCCATACCACTCAAAAAGCTACCCTTCACACCAGGGTGAGATCTTTCCCATTTGTTTTGACTCTGCAGCAGAATGCTCGCTTATTCGAAGTAGTGTTGCCGAAAAATTTGATTGCAAACTTATTAATAATATTGTCATAATACGAGGTACGAGCTGGAGAATTAAGGCCTAATTCGCGAAAAATTCTTGCGTTAAATTCCTTACCACCACTGCAAACAGTTCGTAGCGTAAGACAGTTTATAGGATTGGCGTCTTATTTTCGAAATTTCGTTTCTCGGTACTCACAGATTATGAAACCGATATATTCCTTTAATTGAAATAACAAGTTGGAAGATATTAGAAAAAATATTATTGCTATCCTTGTAAATGATTCTGTACTTTTTATTTTTGCTCCACAACATCCAATAGAGTTACACACAGATGCAAGCTCTTACGGTTATGGTGCAATGTAAATGCATCGAATCAATGGTAGTAGTAGAGTATTTAAGTAAAACTACTTCCCCTACAGAGTCTAGATACCATTGATACGAATTCGAAACGTAGGCATTGGTAGAATCCATTAATCAGTTTTGTCATTATTTACTTGGTCGTACGTTTGTAGTGTATACTGATTGTAGTTCTCTTAAATCATCGGGGACAAAGATTGATCTAACACCAAGAGTGCATCGTTGGTGGGCGTATTTGCAGTCCTTTGATTTCAAAATCGAATATAGAGAAGGAAAGAGCATGGCGCATGTGGATTTTTTATCGAGATATCATATTCAGGAAGCCACCAAAGTTAAAAAGTCTTTAGTCCCTGAAAAGCGTGTAAACTTGGCAGAAATCTCAAGTGACTGGCTTGCTGCTGAACAGCTCCAGGATTTTGAAAGTACTGATATTATCAACTCTAATGAGTTGAAAGATGATGTTGCACAGACTTATGACTTGACAAAAGGTGTCTTGTTTCGTAAAGCGAAGATAAATGGAAGAACCCGTTTTTTGCCAGTAGTGCCCCATGCATTTCGATGGTCAGTAATAAATCAAGTGCACGAGTCCATCATGCATGGATCATCATGGGATGGAAAAAGACTCTTGACAAGACTTACCACTATTATTGATTTGCTAAGATGAATAAATATGTTAGGAAGTTTGTCGATAGCTGCATTACATGTAAAACTGTTAAGGGTTCATCTGGAAAGCTACAAGCCGAGTTACATCCAATTTCAAAAGTGAATGTGCCATGGCACACGGTGCATATCGACACTACTGGCAAATTAAGTAGGAAGAATAATCTTAAGGAATACGTTTAGTACAAATTGATGCCTTAACAAAATTTGTTTATTTTTTAGTAGTAGTAAAATGCAGGTTCTGGGCCAGATTTGTGGGCTATTAAATGTGACATTAATGGTTTTTATCAATTAACTGTGACATTAATGGTTTTTATCAATTAAATTTCCCCACCCCAAAACCCATTATCTGTCTGTTGGTCCCTTCCATCAGAATAGATTCAGATGGAAGTTGTTTATCCTAATAAAGTGTCACTACACACTCATGCATCAGATTTGTAAACATATTTTAGGAGCATGTTACGGCATCCGTTGCGCACGTTACTTTAACGAAAAAAATGGGTTTTTTGTTGTTTCTTTATTTCAGTGTTTTTGTGTCTTGTTTTTAGATTTCAATATATGATGTAATTATTAATTATTTGTCTGAAAGCAGTTATCTGAGGTCTTCTTTCCGGACTCATCAATATGTTATAAGGTTATATAGTCTAAAGTACTTTTTGTAATTTTTTCTTCTCATTCTTTTCACTAGATTATAATATATGTTCATAATGTTTGTTGCCTCCCTTGCCTCCGATTCCTTCCGTCAGGCTGTCTGTCATTACGATTTCCCCTCACCACCCGCAGGTCCCTTCCATCAGAATGGATTCTAATGGAAGTTGTTTATCCTAATAAAGAGTCACTTCACACTCATGCATCTGATTTGTAAACATCTTGTAGGAAAATGTTACGGCATCCATTCCGCACGCGCCGAATGTGGCAGAACTTTGTTTTTTGTATATTTCTGACTGTGGGAATGTCTTAGGAGGATTGGGAACGTCTTGAGGAAAGTTTCAAGTTGTTTTAATATTTCTTCAAGACAAAGGGATGGTATAAACGAGTAAAGGGTATATAAATCGGAGAATTCAATTAGTTCTTTCCAAATCATTGTCGGAGCAACATCTTTCAGAAATTTTTGAAAAAAAAAACAAAATAGAAAAAGTCTAGTGAAGGTGTATTAAATATATAAACTCAAATAAATATTTTATTAATAAAAATTAAATAAAAAAGACTAAAAATTAATAACCAATTCGAGTTTTGTCATTCGTGCCAATTGTCTGTTATTAAGAACAAGTGGATAAACCATGTCCGCACTGAGATGCATAAGAAGAATACAATTCAACCCGTCGATGGAAGCGTCAAAAAAATTTCGGAAGGGCTGCAGCACATTCTATAGACTATGTAAATTCATACCAGTGTTTTTCCATAATTTTTCTAAATACGACTGTCATTTATTTATTGAAGACTATCGGTAAGTATTACTACAATTCCAGTAAATAAAGAACAATATATTTCGGTGTCACAATGTGAAACAATTTTGAGATTCGATTTCTTGACACATTCAGATTTATGTCATCAAGTTTAGATACCCTAGCTTCTAACTTAATTGATGACCAATTTAATACAGTTAAAACACTCTTTAAAAACGAAAAAGAATTCAGACTTATGCGTAAAAAGGGTATCATTCCTTATGAATATTTAGATTTAGTTAGTCGACTTGAGGAAACTTGCCTACCATCAAAAACATCATTCTATAGTAACTTGCCGGAAAAGGAATGCTCTAAAGATGATTATGAGCACGCGCATACTGTCTGGTCACAATTTTCCTATGCAACTCTATCTAGAATTATATTTAAAAACTAATGTTTTCCTATTGACTGATATATTTGAAAATTTTAGAAAAATATGTTTAAAAATTTATTCATTAGACCTCAGTTTTATCTACATCAGGTCTATCTTGGGCAGCCATGATAAGGGTCACAAATATTCAACTATAGTTGTTAGTAGATATCGATATATATAGATTTATTCAAAATAGCATTCTAGGGGTTTAGTACAATGTTGCCATAGATATACAAAAGCAAATAACAGATTATGATTTAAAAACGGAATCATCGTTTTTGTATGTAGAAATCTTTTTATCTTAAGAAATAAACCATTGCAACGTTCAAAAATAATTACTGTTTAATTTTAACGTAACGTAAACGTCAATTGAACCATAAGTCGTTGAAGGAAAAGATGAATAAACCAGAGACGAAGGAACAACAATGCAGCTAACCCAATCTAGGTAATATCTGGGAGAATACTTCCCCTCTGACCATGTCTGGCCATAACTTATATGTATATGTTTAAAAAATAAATTACAAAAGAACTCCTGCAAATCACATCAGAGTCACTATGAAAACTAAATAAGATTTTATATTGAAACGCGAAAACTGGTCATTTGCTTTATTTTTACTTACGTTAACACTCGGTGAGCGAACGAACGATAGGGCACGATAGGTGCAGTCTAATTTATTTCATCTGATTTCGGTTACATGCTATGACAAAAAAAATTAAGAGGGGAACAGCGGCAGAATTCGCCTGAGCGAAATGCCTTTATAAGGATAAAAATTATATATCTGAGTTAAATTATATTGAACAGACCACTTATCACAAGTAATTTATCAAATTTGAAAGTTTATTTAAATTATGAATCGTATCCATAATTTGAATGTGACTTCAATACGAATCAGTCTGCTACGTATATGATATGAATTGAAGAAGAAAAATTAAAGTCGAGTGCCGCTATTGACAGTGTCAAGAATATATATACTTTATACGGTCGGAAAAGCTTCCTTCTACCTCATACATACTTAGAAATAAATACATATATATATATATAATACGAGGTGTGTTCAAAAAGTAAGGTGACTCTTCAAATTTCGCGAATTTCAAATTTTTCGATTATCGATTTTTTTGTTTTGTTATATTGGTACACTCTTCCCTAACATCTGTACCAAGTTTCAATGGAACATCCTCTTTTGTTTGGTTGTGAGAGGCGTAAAGTTACAAGTTGTTTTGCGAGCTCGGCGATTTTTTGCTATCGAAAATATGGATCAAAGGATTTGGATTTTTGGCCAAAACAACACCACAATAATGCCTCAGCCACCATATTCACCGGTTTGGCCCCATGTGACTTTTTCTTGTTCCCAAAACTGAAGATAATCGAAAAATTTGAAAAATTTGAAATTTGAAAAGTCACCTTACTTTTTGAACACACCTCGTATAACTTCTAAAAGGTTTCGATAATCGAAAAATTTGAAATTCGCGAAATTTGAAGAGTCACCTTACTTTTTGAACACACCTCGTATGTATTTGGATGCAAAAAATTTATATGGTTGGGCAATGTCACAACCCCTTCCATACATAGGGTTTGAATTGTTTTCTCCTAATGAGTTTTTTTTGATATACATAACATATCTATTGATAGTGAGTATGGATATTTATTGAAAGTAGACCGAATTTAGCCATATCGCATTCATGATACACATAATGATCCACTGTTTTGTCCGTCAAATAGTTTCGAGTCTAAAGAGGATAAAGTAAAAAAATTAATAGCTGACCTAGGTAACAAAAGAAATTATGTAATTCATTATAGAAATTTGAAGCAATGTATACTAAATGGGTTAATATTAAAAGAGATTCATAGAGGGGTTCGCTTGTTACAAAAACGTTGGCTAAAGACTTACGTTGACTTAAATACTTTACATAGACAGAATGCCAAGAATAAATTTCAAAAAGATTTTTTTAAATTAATGAACAACTCGGTCTATGCGAAAACTATGGAAAATTCTGAAAAACGTGTAGAGGTTAAATTGGTAACTACATGGGAGTCTACAGATGTTCATAAACTCGGTCGAAAAAAACATTGTGCTAAAAATTTAATTTTAAAATTCAATTTTAATAGTACAACTAAAATAAATGACGAGTTCTATGCCATCCAAAAGGAAAAAACTTTCTGTGATATTTGATACAGCCAATGTATTTGGGTTTTGCTGTATTGGACTTATCAAAGTGGAAAATGTATGATTTTCATTACAAATACATGAAACCTAAATTTCAAGAAAATTTGGTTTTAAATTACATGGATACAGACTCCTTTATCTATACTATAAAAAACTGATGTTTTTTATAAGGATATTCGTGGTGATATTGAATCAAAATTTGATACATCCGATTATTCAGATAGAAGAATCGATTTATATAATTTTAAAAAAGTTAATAAAAAGAGGTTAGGATATTTTAAAGATGAGTTGAATGGAAAACCAATGAGTGAATTTATAGGTCTATGCTCCAAAGTTTATAGCTATAAAATAGATGAAGTTGAAAACTCTTATAATAAAGCAAAAGGTGTGAGTTCCAGAAATTTAACTATGGATCATTATAAAAATGTATTACTCACTGGAACTCCACTATATGGTAGTAGGACAATGTTTAGATCAAGGGCACACAAAATATCAACAAATAGGGTATATAAGAATGTGCTTTGTGCTAATGATAGTAAAAGAAAACGTAAACATAATGAAACAGAGTTTACAATGTTAAATCACGATGATCATGGTACTCTATCAATAAAACATAAAAGGTTAATGGAAAAGGACATTGTGGATAGTATCAATTTCTTAGAACTTGAAAATATATTTTTAAGAGATATAATAAATGGGAGAAATACAGATGTCAATACATTAAATGAACTTAGAGATAAGCAAGTAAACATAGAACAAGAATTATTTTATAAGTCAATTGAATTGGAAATGTTTTATTTTGATCGAGATTGTGGTAAATATAAGTAAAACAAAAATAAATTGTAAAAAACATATAATATTTTATTAAAATTGTTAGTATACACATTATAAAATTGTACATTTATACATATGTAAATATATTTATTAAATTTAATTATATGTTATAATAAGAAAAAAAAAAAAATAATAATAAAACAAAAATAAAAATTAAATATTACATTGTCTTTTAATTTGGTATTTGTACTATAAAATTTCATCTTTATTTACCCAGCTGGCTTCGTCCATTGGAAAGCCAAGCCATTTTACCAAAACTTTATCACCTCTTCGCTTTAAAATTTTCTCAACTAGAAATGTGTTCGGGAATTCAGTCTTTTTGAGTTCTTCTTTATAAAACCCACCCTGAATCGGATTACCTTTATAATCTTCAAGTAAGTATGTTTTGGGGAATGTATTGTTGACTTTTCTAATTTTAAAGATTTCTGTTGTATAATTCGGTGTATACCCTTTTTCAAACACATGTTTATACTTGCTGATACGAACGTGATCGCCATTTCGTAGTTTACTCTCAACATATATCTTTATGTGATTATATGAGTCTTGTAATATTTGTTTTTCATTAGTTGTGTTGACACTGATTGGGCTCATTTTTATGGTTCTATGTACCCTATTATTGTAATCAAATATCAAATTTTTGTAAATATCTATCCACTTATATTTCCCATTGAAACTAAACTCACGCCACATTGACTCTTTGAGTGTTCTATTAAAACGCTCGACAATTGATGCCTTAAGAGTGCTGAACGTCGAATAATGATTTATATCATAACGTTTCATTAATTGTTTAAATTTTGTATTAAAAAACTCTTTTCCATCATCTGTTTGTAAATTTTTTGGTGTTCCATGACCTGATTTTAAGATTTTCTCCATTGCTTGGGAAACATCATTGGCATTTTTTGATTGTAGTGCTTCACCCCAAGCAAATTTAGAAAACGTATCAATTACATTTAATAAGTAACGATAACCCTTGTTAGATGTTGAATAACCCCCCATTTCAACCAAATCTGCTTGCCACAGATCGTTTATTCCCTTCGTAATGACTCGTCTTCGTTGAAAATGTTTACGAGACGGTCCGTGCAACTCATATACAATTGCTCGTTTAATCATATTCTTCGAATTGGTGTATGGGCCTTCCATTTCAATTGTTGTGTTTTTTTGGTATCGCTGTCGGTTTTGTTACATACTTAAAAATATAGTCCTCAATAACTTTTATCTTTTCAAGAACTTTCTCAAATATTTGATCAGTACTATCTGCTCTCTTGTTATAGACCTCTATTTTATTTTCAAGATTTGAAATTTTTGTAAGTCGACGATTAATACTTTGACTTACAAGTTTTCTTAGGTCTTCCCCCAACTTTCTGACACACTCATCTGTATATTGTTTTGTGGTCAAGTCATTATCATCTAAGGGCTTAATAGCGTTTTTAACTCTTTTATTTTGAGCGTTTAGATTACCATCAGTATCAATTAAAAAGTTTCATTTAATTTAACACCTCTTTTTAAATGATCTGATCGCTCCCTATCATTAGAAAAATGTCCAAACTTGTCAACAGACATGATGATTATAAATAAAAATCTTTTTTGTGTTTAATATATATACTCTAATTAAACAATAATTCCCTCCTCTCGCAGTTCCTCTACTATTGAGAAAATCTCATTATTGTGATTGTTGTTACCCGCTGTTTTTGACGCCACTAAAATTTGTAACCGTTCGACTAGTTCATTCACATCATTCCAATATATATAATTTGGTTTTGATTCCTCCAGAGTCATATAACCGAAACCAGTTTTCGTACGAAGTGGAGTGGATGTTGTAGGATTTTCATTATCGTTTATTATTTTTTTAATAATTTTAGTATATTTAAATGCGCGGGAACCTTTAATTCGATTATTCACGTTATAACCTAATCTGTGAACATTTGTTTCTAATATAATATTTTTATATGTTTTCAAATCATGATCATTATAATTTTGGGGGTGTTTATGAAATATAAGAGAGTACAGACCAGGAGTTAGCTCGCAACTCATTCCACTAGACAAATGAATCTTATTATCATTAATTTTTAGTTCACTATTCCCTAATGTTAATACATTATCTAAACTTTTTTTAGGTCCGTAAGCCTTGTCCAATATATTTTCCCGACTCAAATGACTGATATTAAAATCATAATTTTTATTATCTATCTCGTCTTCTATATTTATATCTTCCCTCATTTCATTTTCTTTTGTAGGCATTGATATAGCTTCCGGCTCACTCCCTTTGTCCACATCATCATTATATGTTTCGCCTTTCTTTCCTTTTTCAAAAACATTTGTTTGTGAAAAGAAATCATTATACGAATCACTATCATTCATAGATCGGTATTGAGATAAGTTTCGTTTTGTCTGATGTTGTCTCCCATTGGTTGTATAGTACAGATCATTGTCATCTGTCATATCATTCTCATACTTTTCATTTTCGTATAATTCACGTTTAACCTTGGCTCCTACATTTGTTTTTAAAAATGTTTGCTTTTTATTTTCGTTAACAAGTTCATGTAAAGGTTCTGTAATAGGTTTAAATGTTTCCTCCAACTCTATAACACTTTGATTCTTTACATGTTTTAGGTCATCAAACTTTCTCTTCAAGGCAGATCTCGCTTTTGTTAACTGAGCTAACACATTCATTATTGAAACCTGCATAAATTTAGATAAAGTAAATTTTAAAAAATTTATATAATCTTTATGTAATCACTCTTCAGTTACTCGATCTATACTGTTTACTGGAAACTATAACTTCTAATATTTATATCCACACCACCCAACCCGTGAAATAAAAAATGTATTGTTTATATATATCTTAAAATTGTATTTATTCGACGTAATATAAAATATTGGTTTTTTATTATTTATTTATTTTTTTATATTTTATTTACTTATTTCTAAATATAAATTATCATTCTTTTTATGAGTATTAAATTTCCCATCAACCATTTTCTCAATAAATTCCTCCCGAAGATGTGTATACCTTTCCGGGGTGTACAGAAATTACTTTCTTTCTTTCCTCCAACTCCAGAACAAGGGATTTTCCAATCTTCGTCCTTTTACACTCCGCCTTGAAGATGGGGAACTTTACATTTTCAGGCATCCTTGCCTTTGACAAAATAGATTTCTTATTACATCTATTGAATTCTTGAGTTACCGTCTCAAGCTTTATTCGTTTTGCATTATTTTCAACATCAATTGGTATGAACGCTGTTTCTGCGGCATCATCGTTCTTCTCGTTGAAAAAGCAAACCAAACTTGTCGGATTAACAGGTGTCTTCCTCTTATCCTCGTCAGTACGATCGAATTCGAGTTTTGTAGTCTCCCCGTTCTTATAGTTGTTGTTCTCCATGTTCATTTTATTATATATATTGCTTTTTGTTGTTTAGCAGTTGTTTTTTATTGTTTGGCAGTTGTTTTTTTTGTTGTTTAGCAGTTGTTTTTTTGTTGTTGTTTAGCAGTTTTTTTTTTTCACTTGTACAACGTCTGTTGTTGAAACTTGGACTGTGAATTTTGAAGTAGGCAGCCCCGATTTTTATACCATCCAGAAGTCACACATACAAACGTATATACGACACCTTTGTTTCACCCTCCCTCCACGTCCTAAGTGTAAGCCAATCAAAACGATGGGTTATTGACTCACTCCATTGACAAAGGAAAGTAGAAATGAGAGACATAAATGACCACAGTTGTATGTATCAAAATGTTGAACTCTCTCGTAGTTGTATTGTATTTGTTTTCCCAAATACTTGACAACTTCTATAGGTGGTTGTAGATTTCCGAAACTATCAAAATAATGTATATCATTTTTATTTTTGTTATATGCGACCCAATGGTGATTGGGAATCATTTAGGTTTACTATACCACATTCTTGAATTCTTGGAGAGCGTGGAAGTAAATCCCTCATATATACTCCTCGAAAATTTGGTATATATTTTTGAGCAAAAGTTGAAATGTCTTTATTTGAAAGGGGTCTATTGAGTAGCAGACATATTAGTTTTTTTCGCTTCTTAATACCATATCCCTTACTATATGGTTTTCGGTAGAATCCATAACCTGTTCTATACGGTTTGAGATATAACCCTTCTCCTACAGCAACACTTTCCATTTTTCTATTATGTCGTTTCTTCTCCTCCATATCCTCTTTCGCCATTCTAGCGTTGTTTATTATTTTTGCAATTGCTGCACTTCCACTAGCTAAACTACCGAGGGCACTTAGGGCAGTCAAAATAGGTACGATTGGTAAAAAAAACACCAATTTTGGATATAGAATTTGCAATTTGACGGTCAGCCAAATCCTTTTTATGGGAATATGCTATATCGTGCTCTTTACAAGTCTTATCTAGTTTATTTATTCCTTGATCTCCTCGTTTCAAACGTTTTTCTAGCTTTGTACCCGGCCCACAAAATGTATATCCTGGTATATGGGCTTCAAACGGTAATGATTTAATTAAGTGGTTGACAAGACTACCACCTCGTTTGCAATTAAAAAGACTAATGAGTTGATTATAAAAACGTTTCCCCATTATATTGATGTTTAATCATCAAAGATTTCTCATCGAATGAGGTACATTAGCTTAAAGAATGCGTTTAATAAGTCAAAAACAAAAAATTATTATTAGAAATATCAACGATGAAAACGAGAAAAAACTACCTCCACGACATAGTTCTCTCTTACCGAATACAACAAGAGCTCTTATTGTTGGACCTCCAAATTGTGGTAAAACAACATTATGCTCAGTTTGACAGAGAGAATATTTATGTGTTTTCTAAGAGTTTATATCAACCTAAATATAAGTACTTGGAAAAATAAATAAAACCTATTCTCTCGTAACGATGGTGTATTAGACCCCGGTGAAGCAAAAAATAATTCTAAAGTAACTGATAGTGACGTCACTACCCATGTAACGCCTTATAACCTAAATTTCTTCGTAAATAGCAAAATAATGTTCCGTTTTGAAAAATCTTTGTTAAATCGAAAGATATTAACAGAAATAAGTTATACAAGGTCAAACGAAGGCATTTATAATAATATTATTGACGCCACAGTTTTCCGCGGTTTGTGGGCGTTAGAGAACTTTCTAGCTTTTTGAGTTCCCGAGATTTTTGCATTTTTGGTTTTTCGGGTTTTGTGGGCGTTAGGGTGGGCGTGGCTTGATCGGAAAAAAATTCGCATTTGGGGCATCCTAAAAACTTAAATGCTTAATCCGAACTTTCTATCACTTATAGTTACCGAGATATATGGTTTTCTTGAAAACGCGTCTTTTGAGCTTGGTGGGCGTATGGGTGGGTGTGGCCGGATATTATTACCACTAAAAGATGCGTACCACTAAAAGATGCGCTGGCATGCAAAGTTTAAACATACTGAATTTTAACTTTCTAGCTCTAATAGTTCCTGAGATTTCAGCAATTGTAGTCCTTCGTGATTTGTGGGCGTTGGAGTGGGCATGGCAGGCTGCTGAAATAAACTTCGTGCTTAATCTTAACTTTGTATCTGCTATAGTTTCTGAGATCTCAGCCTTCATACGGACGGACGGACGGACAGACGGACATGGCTCAATCGACTTCGCTATTGATCCTGATCAAGAATATATATACTTTATATGGTCGGAAACGCTTCCTTCTATCTGTTACATACTTTTACTCTACGAGTAACGAGTATAAATATTATTTTAGAAACAAATGTTCACAGATTAGGTTATAACGTGAATAATCGAATTAAAGGTTCACGCGCATTTAAATACACTAAAATTTAAAAAGTATAATAAACGATAATGAAAATATATAATATATACATATAAGACTGGTTTGAGTTAAAGATATAGTTTTGAGATTTGAGCTATCTGCGTAATTGGGCAGGCAAGTGAAAGACGATAGTTGGAACATGGCGTGTGGCGCTTTTGACAGGACTATGCTCTTAATCAAAAGGAAATCATAGTGACGATATCTAGGTTCGAAATTTGAATTGCTGAAAAGCAAATGTAAAGAATTAAAATGTTATAAGTCACATTTGTAATATTAAGATACGCACTACGATTGTTGTGTGTGTATGTTTGAATCACTGCGAGAGACAGAGATACAAGTATGTTCGTTGCAGCATTTTCTAAAAAGCATTTTCGGTATGCTAGAGTGCTGGCGGTGAGTCTCAAGTTGGCAGTGGCGTGATCAAGTGTATTCGCCGTATACAATCTGTGCATTTAAATATGGAAAATCTTAACCCTAATCTAACATATATATAAAAAGCTAGAATATACCAACTGAATTTTAAAATAGGCTATATTTCAAGCTTTAAGCCATATTAATATTTTATAAGCTTTTCCAGTTTCAAATCTGTTAGAACTAGCTTATAATAGGCTAAACTGGCAACAATGGAAGGGGAACTGCCCTTCATATACTGCTGGCCTAGAGACTCGGTCAGTATGATTTCAATAAAGAAGAGTTAATGGCCGATTTTTCCACTCATGTAAAAGGATCGATTAAGACGTTTTTAAAATCGAATTGTTTACACCTCTAGAGTTTATTTATTATATACACCAGCCAAGCGCTCCCTTCCCTTCTCCCCCTCGCTACACGATATCAGTCACCGCACCTCTTAAATCACCCCTCTCGGCCACCCACAAACTAGGCCCAATGCCCTTCACCCCTCTCGGCCAAACAACGACAACAAACATTCAAGAGGCTACAAACTCAACACCAGCAGCAATGCAGCAGCACAAATACAACGGCCAGCTATATGCTGAAAGGCAATTCTGCTTAAGCCAACCAGCCACCAAAACAACGATTTACTACTTACTTCAATTCGTACACCCGACTTCAGAAGATGACTTTTTATCTTAAGAAATAAACCATTGCAACGTTCAAAAATAATTACTGTTTAATTTTAACGTAACGTAAACGTCAATTGAACCATAAGTCGTTGAAGGAAAAGATGAATAAACCAGAGACGAAGGAACAACAATGCAGCTAACCCAATCTAGGTAATATCTGGGAGAATACTTCCCCTCTGACCATGTCTGGCCATAACTTATATGTATATGTTTAAAAAATAAATTACAAAAGAACGCCTGAAAATCACATCAGAGTCACTATGAAAACTAAATAAGATTTTATATTGAAACGCGAAAACTGGTCATTTGCTTTATTTTTACTTACGTTAACACTCGGTGATCGAACGAACGATAGGGCACGATAGGTGCAGTCTAATTTATTTCATCTGATTTCGGTTACATGCTATGACAAAAAAAATTAAGAGGGGAACAGCGGCAGAATTCGCCTGAGCGAAATGCCTTTATAAGGATAAAAATTATATATCTGAGTTAAATTATATTGAACAGACCACTTATCACAAGTAATTTATCAAATTTGAAAGTTTATTTAAATTATGAATCGTATCCATAATTTGAATGTGACTTCAATACGAATCAGTCTGCTACGTATATGATATGAATTGAAGAAGAAAAATTAAAGTCGAGTGCCGCTATTGACAGTGTCAAGAATATATATACTTTATACGGTCGGAAAAGCTTCCTTCTACCTCATACATACTTAGAAATAAATACATATATATATATATAATACACCCTTTTACTCTGCAAGTAACGGGTATAATTACATGTACATACATTGTTAGTGTACAATAAACTTAGAGTAATTAAGTAAGTTTATATTTTTAAGAATTCCTTCGTCTAGAGTTAGTTTGGGTGAAATAAAAATTAAATTAGAAGACCAAAGAAAAATTTTTCAAAGACCATAACGACTTGGCCTAAATACCAAAGATGTAGTGCAAGTCATGTAAAAAAACGTAGCTTACCCTATGAATAAGCATGAAGCTAGTTCTTAAAAATGATGGGTTTCAAAATATGTGCGTTGCAAGTCATGTAAAAAAACGTAGTTTACCCTATGAAAAAGCATCTTAAAAATTATGGGTTTCAGAATATGTGCGTTGATTACCGTGAGTAAATAAATAAATGCCCTTCAACATCACGACTTTTTTATCTCCAACCGAGTATTCGGAATTGGGCGCAGAGGTTATCTGAAGCTCGTCTTGACTGTTGCCACTTCGTTGTTGGAAAGCTTCGCATTGTTGTAGTAGTGAACAGACAGCATGAGGTCCACAGCGTGATCGGTACCTTGTTTCACATATTAACGAATTATGTATCCCATTAAAACCTATTGCCAGTTTTAGGTGAGCTGGCCCCCGAAGCTAAGGACTGGTCCGGAACGGCCTCGACCTTGGAGAATCGCTTGAGCAATGCCTCGTTGTCCAAAAGGGTTGTTTCCCTCACTTTTTCCGCCCTTCCAGAAAGAATCCATCCAAAACGAGTGTTCTGAGCTATGTGCTCGTGTCGGGCAGCCAGGTTATAGTGTCTTTCAAAAAAAATTGACCAAACATGTCCTTTTCCAAAATGAGATCGACTCGCTTCGATCGGGACAAAATTTCGATTCGCCAGTGGAAGCCATCGTATATTATACCAACGCTGTGGCATGAAGTTGAGGCTCGCGCGACAGTAAGTAACAGAATTATGAACATATGCTGGCTTAGTCTCAACTGAAAAATCAGGGCTAACAATGCTATTTATTTCAAAGTGCTATTTATTTAATTTAATTTAAATATTAAAATATTAAAATAATCATCAAATGCATTGAAAAATAAAAAGAAACCATTTTTTGTTAGCGTATAGTGTGTGTAAAGACTGTAAACTAAAATTAAATTATAATAAATATTGTTCCATACATAAAGTTTTTATTGTTATATATATTTATACCCGTTACTCGTAGAGTAAAAGGGTATACTAGATTCGTTGAAAAGTATGTAACAGATAGAAGGAAGCGTTTGCGATCCTATAAAGTATATATATTCTTGATCAGGATCAATAGCGAAGTCGATTGAGCCATGTCCGTCCGTCCGTCCGTCCGTCCGTCCGTCCGTATGAGCGCTGAGATCTCAGGAACTATAAGAAACACAACGTTGAGATTAACCATGAAGATTCTTGAGTTTCCGGGACAGCGCAAGTTTATTACAGCATCCTGCCACTCCCACTCTAACGCCCACAAATCGCAAAAAATTGCTGAAATATAAGGAACTATAGGAGCTAGAAAGTTGAAATTCAGAAAGTATAATCTGTAGATGCTAGCGCATCTTATAGTGGTACTACTATCCGGCCACACCCACCCAAACGCCCACAAGGCTCAAAAGCCGGTTTTCGGATTTTCTAGAAAAGCTGATATCTGGGTAACTATAAAAGATAGAAAGTTCGGATTTAGCATGTAGGTTTTTATGATGCTTCCAATGTGAATTGTTTTCTTCCGATCAACCCACGCCCACTATAACGCCCACAAAACGCCCACAAAACCCGAAAAACCAAAAATGCAAAAATCTCAAAAACTATAAAAGTTACAAAATTTTGCTTAAAAAGACGTATTTGGGAGGTGCCTGTGCAACTTGCCATGAAGTTGCATCCGGCCACGCCCACTCTTACGCCCACAAACCGCGGAAAACTGTGGCGTCTATAATTTTATTATGAATGCCTTCGTTTGACCTTATATAACTTATTTCTGTTAGTATCTATCGATATACTAAAGATTTTTCAAATCGGAACATTAATTCGCTATTTATAAAGAAAATAATGTTATAAGGCCTCACACGGGCAGTGACGTCACTATAAGCATACTCAACATACTTCCTCTGACAATAGGTGTCGCCTTGAGAATTCCCACTAGCAAAATAATTTTTTAAAATTTTGTAAAAGAGTAACGGGTATCTTACAGTCGCGGCACTCGACTATAGCGGTTTCTCTTGTTTTCTTATAAATTTAATTTTTTGTGGGTTTTTTTTTAAAGTATTTAATATTCTTTTCCGAAATTTGTCATAATATCATAATATATTATATATTGCGCTTATATCGTGGCCATTTGTCTGATGGAGAATAAAGTCTGTAGTAAGGTCTCCATATCATTGATAGAAACAATATCCCTAAACACCTTACAAAATCATCATTTCGTTTCTCTAGTTCATCGTCATACAATGTTATATTAAGTAATTGTTGACCGTTGCTCTTTGTTGAGCAATTAAGAGTTTTAGTAGGTAATTAAAGCTGGTTCTGGCACAGATTTATGGGCTATTAACCTGTCATATTTGTGATTAAAACATGGTTTCCCCCACCCCGAAACCCCTTATCCGTCGTCTCCTGTGATTAGGATTTCCCCTCACCACCGCGCAGGTACTTTTAATCAGTATGGATTCTGGTACAGAAATCATAAACCCATAAATAATAGTTTTTAAAATGCACGTGCACGTGTTCAAAGAAGGAATAAAATGTAACGAAATTGAGAACCGATATATGTTCATGGACGCACCATTGTAAAATTGTCAAGTGCATAGTCATGTATAAGTCAATGTTTCCAGTTGTTTATTCAAATTTCAGATTTTTTAGATTTCAGTAAGTAAGGAGAAAATAGATACAAGGAGTGTAACGTTGCAGTAATTGTTTTCTGAGAAAATGTTTCTACGATATTTCTAGTAGCTAGAACATAGGATATATGCTAATTATAATACATCAGTTTTACATCTAGCTGAATTGATTTTAAAATTTTAAATAATCATATGCACGGATACTCGGTATGTATGTGTGCGCCTTTGTCAGGTATTCTATAAGATCCTCGCTCGATAGGTTTTCTGAAAGACCTGACCCTTTGCTATCTCTTGGGTGAGTCCCCCTGGGACCTCACCCTTACCCTCAAGTGTGCGCTCATGTCTGCTTGTGCGTGAATTGGCACTAGGCTAAAATGGCCCTCCACTCATTAGCCGACCGCCCAGCCAGTGTCTAGGATAAATCTTTGGTTGGTGTCTTGACTGAGAAACCCTTCTCGGGTATAGGTCATAGGAGTCCAAGATCATTACATTACGTTCCTATTTCATTCCGTTTTCCCCAAGTGCTCACTACTACCCTAAAAAGGCAAAAGACCCTTACAAAAAAAAAAAAATTTAAACCACAAAAAAAAATATAAGGAAAACTGAACAAATGCCAGCAACCAAGCCAATAAGCCGCGAAAGACAACAACAGCAACAAGACGAGCGCCGACTCTCTGTTGCTCGAAACAACGCGTACTTTTCGTATGTCTCTCCGGAGCCAAAAAGTAGTGCAATGTCTTTTACCGCGACCAAAAACGTCCGCTCTCTGTCGCTCCGACTCCTAACCCCAAGCAGCGTTGCCGTTACTCAGTCTTGGAGCTCAAAATACCCTTCTCCACTCTCCCCGATCGATGCACTGCCGGCAGTTTGGGAATCTCTTCTACGGTGTCATCGGTAATTACCGTTTCAACAACAACTGCGTCTACGATGACGTCGACTCTCCAGCCAATTCTCTCATCGCAAGCTAAACCAACAACAACCACAGCTACTGCCATTACTTCAGTTACAAAGGCAAAAAAAAATACGTCAACTAACCAAAACCAAAACAAAACTCAGCAGCGGATTCGGCCATATAGAGCGGACTTGATCGGTACATTCATATCAAGCGTAAGCTCAGTCCGCAGAATAACGCCGTATGTAACAAGTCAAAAAAAACCTTGTCCGTACCTGAAAATAAAATACCCGGGAATTCTAACAGCAATAGATTTGCGCTCCTAGCAGTAAATGTCTTGAGCGGCAGAATTTGAATAAGCCAAATCAGAGAACACCGTGTGTACGCTTCGGAATTTTATTTGCGACTAACTTTGAAGTTAAAGAAGAAACAAAAGATTGGTATACTTATTTTCTTATTCTCTATTCCTTAGAGCGAGACAAATATGGATACTTCAAGATCTCTTTTTGATACCTATACAAGCGTGCATTGTAACAGACAGAAATATACAGGGTACTTTATTTTCTACAAAATTAACCAGAACGGGCTCAGGAGACCCAACCGAAACCTAAGCCCCCACCAATTTACATTAGGGAGAAAATTACGAACGCCCTGGTAAACAAAATTATTGCGCTGACTGGGAACGGAAACTTTCATGTTGTTCCGGTCACAAAAGGGGATATCCATGAAACCAAGCTTCAGACCAAATCTGAAGAACAGTACCGTGCTGTTTCCAAATACCTGGAGGAAGCTAGGAAAAGCTACTACACGTACCAACATAAAAGCAGCAAGGGCTTGCAAGTGGTAATAAAAGGTATAGAGCCAGACGTAACCGCCAAAGAAGTTATCGATGCTCTTAAGGATAAAGGGTTCTCTGCAAAAAACGTTAGTAATATCGTGAACAGAAGACAGGAGCCGCAACCACTCTTCAGGGTGGAGCTCGAGCCAGACAGCAAAGTCCTGAAGAAAAATGAAGTGCATCCCATTTATAACCTGAAATACTTATTGCACCGAAGAATAACCGTGGAAGAACCACTTAAAAGAAACGGCCCAGTGCAATGCCCAAAATGTGTACAACACGGTACCGACACGGCTGCTAGATCCTCACTGGGTTAACTAAATACCCAGAAGGGCTGCTCATATGCCGATGCCCTTCGATCAGGGACGGAAAACGCACTCCAGCCTAATCTAGGAAACGCTCAACAGACCCAACTTCAGTCGCAAGGCACTCTGGAATCTATGATGATCACCATGCCACAAAGTATGATGGAATTCATGTCATTCATGAAAACGACCATGCAAACACTGGTTTATAACCAGAACATGGTGCCACAGCTACTTGTAGCTAAGCAGTCCAAATAACAGATGGCAAATCTACGAATAACGATGTGGAACGCCAATGGCGTTTCACGGCACAACCATGAAGTAACACAGTTTCTGAATGATATTCGTATCGACATTATGCTACTGGCAGAGACGCACCTCACAAACAAATACAACTTCCAAGTAAGAGGACCCACTCTCTACCGCACAGATCATCCAGATGGTAAAGCCCACGGTGGAGCCGGCATCTTAATCAGGGAACGCATCAGGCACCACTTTCACCGAAGTTTTGCAACTAATTATTTGCAAGCCACGTCTATTCAAGTGCAGTCAGGCAACGGACTCTTCATCATAGCCGCTGTCTACTGCCCACCTCGCTTTAAAATTTCTGAAGGACAATTCATGGAGTTCTATAACCTTGGGGATCGTTTTATAGCCGCAGGGGACTATAATGCCAAACACACGCACTGGGGATCACGCCTTGTGACTCCCAAAGGAAGGCAATTATACAATGCAATCATAAAACCGAACAACAAATTAGACTACGTTTCCCCTGGCAGCCCCACATACTGGCCGACAGACCCCAGGAAAGTCCCAGACGTAATAGACTTTGCGGTGACAAAAAATATCCCACGCAATTTAATAAGCGCCAGAGCACTTTCGGACCTGTCGTCAGACCATTCTCCAGTGCTAATAACTCTCCTTCAAAGCACAAAAATTACAGATGACCCCCACAGGTTGACGTCGCACAAAACCAACTGGTTAAAATACAAAAAGTATGTAAGCTCACACATCAAATTTAACCCTCAATTTAACCTCGAAGCGGACATCGACGGCTCTACCGATGCTCTTGAAGAAGTATTCGTCCACAAGGCAGGGAGATGGAAACCAACCACTTTAAAACTAATCTGCAAATTGAACGGCTAGTCCTAGAAAAGAGGAGCCTGCGACGGGCCTGGCAAACAAACAGATCGCCTTCATAAAAACAACGTCTTAATAAGGCCACTCGCTTACTAAATCGAGCTCAAAATCAAGAAGCAGAAAAGGCACAACTGCGGTATATAAAAAACTTTCGCCAACCAGTACAAAACATCCTCTGTGGAGGGCTCATCCAAATCTGAGCTCCCCTGTAGAAACAGTCACGCCGATAAGAAATTCATCTGGCAGTTGGGTACGCAGCGACGCGGATAGAGCCGAAACTTTTGCTTTACATCTCAGAAACGTCTTTCATTGGGGAACTGAAACAGAAAAAGGCCCCTGGCGGTGACCAAATAACCCCAAAAATGATAACCGAACTTCCAAACTCTGCCATTGAGGTTATTTGTAAGCTCTTCAATGGGATCATGACACTCGGCTACTAAGTCTAAGTTTTGAAAAGTCTAAGTTGTTCGAAAGTGGTTCTTCTAACCCGCATAATACCATATCTAGAAGCACACAATGTTGACCCTGCTCATCAATTTGGGTTCCGTCAAAACCATGGAACAATTGAGCAATTCTAAGTCGCTCGGGGTGCCCAGGCCGAGCCTCCACACAGCTAGCAAATCACCTCCTCGTAGTAGAGAGGTGGCTATCTGATTGTCGCATTAAAATAAATGAACAAAAATGTAAACACATAACGTTTACCGTCAACAGGCAAACTTGCCCTCCACTATTATTGAATAACACGCAGATTCCTCAAGTTAATGATGTAACGTACCTCGGCGTCCACCTTGAAGGACGACTAACCTGGAGAAGACACATCCAATGCAAAAAAGAACACCTAAAACTGAAAGCCAATAGCCTCCACTGGATTCTTCACCCCTGCGTCTGGAATACAAGGTCTTGCTCTACAACTCTACCCTCAAGCCCATCTGGACATATGGCTCCCAGCTATGGGGGAACGCTAGCAGAACGAACATAGACATTATACAGCGCGTCCAATCAAAAACCCTCCAAATTATCACTGGGGCACCATGGTATATTCGCAATCTAAACATCCACAGGGACCTAGGCATTCTTACCGTAAAAGATGAAATAGACAAACAAAAAGCGTCCTACAATGAAAAACTCTCTATGCACCCCAATCGCCTCGCAAGAAGCCTGACTTGAGTTCCCAACCGATCCCGTCTACAACGCGTTTTGGGCCCCCTATAGCACAATATCAGTCATATGACAGTTAGATAGATTAATTAGGTTTAAGATTTGACACTTATAGTTAGTCTCCAAAGGGAGAAAATTCAATAAAATAAATAGCAAAGTATAAAAAAAAAACTAAAAAAACAAGTGCGTTTGGTGTCATTGGAAAGCATTTTTCAAGCCCTTTCCAGTGATATGCGATATACGATTGTAAGTTAAAGGTTTGAAACACTTGTCTTAGTAATCACTAAACTCACACATCTTCACAACCACAGCACACAAATCACATGCAATTGTAGACTACATCCTTTAAATCCAAAATGGAGTCAGAATGCTACTTTTGCAACGCCACAACAAAAGATATATTCACGGGAGAAATTAACGAAACCCGCAAACTACCACATAAATATCAATGCAGAAGTCATTGTTTATAAAGGAATGAGACTGGATTTTCCAGGAATTGAGTTTCCAATTAGCAAAAAAGGAATAAGTCAGTTCGAGAAAAAAATTAAGATTTTAGCATCAATGTGTATGAAATTGATAATGACGGTAAAAAAAAATTGTGGGACCCACAGTTAAAACTCAAGAGATTCTACCAAACCACGTAAATATATTAGGAATTAATAACCGTCAAAATAGTGCATCTATGCCTATATTACGTGGATCAAAAGATTATGTGGCTCACAGCATTAGAAATCGCAAGCATGAAAATATTTTTGTGATAACTGCCTGCAGTTTTATACACCAACGGACACTACCCACAATAAGCTTGAATGTGGAAAAGTGGCTTCGTACTATCCTGAACCGAATACGACCACTTCTTTCAAAGGATATCATAAGAAGCTATCACCTCCAGTAGTTATATATGCAGACATAGAGGCGGTCCTTGAAAACTATAAGATCTACTTAAATAATCCGGCTACTTCGGCAACAACAAAGGTGCAAAAACTTTCAGCGTGAGCGGTATCCTTTTACATTGCACACAAATATGATCCAACTCTGAATGAGTTATGGACATATGAAGGTAAATTAAAAAAATTAAGTTAATAAATTTGAAATAATTTAAATTTTATAAAATTACAGGTAAAGATTGCATTAAACAATTTTGTAAAACTCTCAAAGAAAGGACTTTGAATTTATTTTACAAATATTGGGCCGCAGCAAAAAGTCCCAGTACAGATCCAATCGATGACTTTGACCAAGAAGGAAGTTGCTGTGCCTGTGAAAAGGTAATCAACGATGGCGACCTGGACAAACACTTCGACAATTTTCTGGGAAATACGTAGGTCCGATTCATAAGAACTGTAAGCCTAAATATAAATTAAGCGATCTATTTTTTCCTGTAGTTTTTCATAATTTATCTAAGTATGATATACATTTAGTTATTACTGAATTGGAAGGAGATTTAAACCACATTCCTTGTAATAAAGAATTGTACATAGCTCTTACACAACCTATAAAACTAAATGCATGAAATAGATATAAAATTAGGTATATAGATTCAGTACGGTTTCTAAATTCTAGCTTGGAAAAATTATCAAGCTATATGAAAGATAGGGATTTTAAAATTCTCGCAACAAAATTTCAAGGAGAAAAATTCAGACAAATGCGTAGGAAGGGTGTATTTCCTTATGATTACTTGAATAGCTTTGAAAAGTTTAAAGAAACCCAACTTCCCATAATTCTCTTAGCGATGAAAATTGTAGTGTTGAAGATTACAGTTTTGCACAGAAAGTTTGGGACACATTTAATTGTAATACTATAAGGGATTACTTAAAGCTTTACTTAGAAAGTTTTAATTTTAGCCGATGTCTTTGAAAACTTTCGAAATATTTCTCCTAGAACTTATAAGTTAGACCCAATAAACTATGTAACTGCTACCTCAATATCATGGGACGCAATATTAAAGTTCACCAACGTACACTTAGAATTAATAAGTGATGGTGATATGTATAACTTTTTAAAAAGAGCTGTAAGAGGGGGCTTAACTCAATGCAGTCAGAGAATTTCCATAGCAAATAATAAGTACTTAAATAACTTTGATCCTAGCAAACGAAATAATTTCTTAAGTTACATTGACGCAAATAATTTATACGGCGAGGCTATGAGTCAGCCCTTACCACTTTCAGGGTTTAAATTTTTAACTTGGGAAGAAATCGCATTATTTGACTATAAAAATATATTATCTGATGGTGATGTAGGATATATGTTAGAAGTTGACCTGGAATACCCTCCTAATCAACATGACTCTCATAATTATTTGCCATTTTGTCCTGAAAATAAAGTTCCCCCAGGAGGCAAGCAGGCCAAACTGATAGCAGACTTAACTTACAAAAGTGGGTACATAATTCATTTAAAACAGCTTCAGCTTTGTTTACTGCATGGTTTGATTTTGCTAAAAATTCATAGGATTTTGTCATTTACACAATCATACTGGTTAAAACGCTATATTGATTTAAATACTAATCAAGGAAAATTAGCACGAAATTACATCGAAAAAAATTTTTACAAGTTAATAAATAATGCAGTATACGGAAAAACTATGGAAAATGTTAAAAAGCATCGTAATGTAGTTTTAGTCAAACATTATGAGTCAAGGCAAAATTCTCCAAAATTCTCAAGCAACGTATAGCTAGAAATGATTTTCATAGTGAATAATTTGGTACCGATTTGGCAGCAATTGAATTGACACCATTACAAATAATGTATGATAAGCCAATATACATCGGAGTAGCAGTTTTAGAATTATCAAAGTGGCTTATGTATGAATTTTATTACAATTTTCTATTAGTTAAAAGTCCATCTACGAAAATAATATACATATACGGATACAGACTCCTTTATTTTATCATCAGAGGATGATTTCTATGAGACTATAAAGCAAATCCCGATCGCTTTGATACCTCAAATTATAAGTTAGAAAATAATTACCAAATAATTCAGGCCAATAATAGAGAACCAGGAAAAATGAAGGATGAACATGCTGGAGATGTTATGACTTCTTTTGCTGGCCTTAAAGCTAAGGCATATTCTTGTGTAGATGCAAAGGATAAAAATAAAACAGAATCTGTTCAAAAAATTAAAGGAGTTTAAAAATCGGTTATTAAAAAACTAAGTCATACTGATTATATTGAATGTATAAAATATAAAAAAACATTTTATGGAGCACAGCGTGTAATTCGTAGTAGATCACATACTTTGTATACATAAATCATGAACAAAATAAGTCTTAATTATAAGGATGATAAGAAATATATTTTACCAGATAACTGTAATACTTTAGCTCATGGTCATTATAAAATTGAACATATAAATAGTGATCAAGATAATAATCTATTGTAAAGTATATCTGTAAATATGTAAATATATTATGTTTTATAAAAATTTTATTTTAAGAAAAATATGTGAATAAATAAATGTTCAACAATATATCTAATTGCGTTTTATTATTTAAGAATTTTATTTACAGGAATCCACGAGTTGTGACTAGAATCAAAATCCGCTCCACTTAACGAATACTTGATTATTTTTTCTTCGAAGTATTTTTTTCTATCAGGAATGCATTCTTATCTTTAACTTTTTGTAGTTCCAGTTCATAAAATGACCCATCAATACAGTTGCCTCTGTAATCTTGAATCTCATATGTTACTGGATATGTAGACTTAACTTTTATAACTTTAAAAACCTCCGTTGTCCAATTGGATTCATATCCCTTCATAAACGCTCCCTTATATTTACTTATTCGAACAAAATCATCTACAGAAAATTTATGTTTTGGGAAAACTATAGGGAAATTATACACCGTTTTAAAAATGAACTGCTCATTTTTAATGCAAACATCAGCAGGGTTCACTGATATGAATTCGGTGATATGAATGATTATACTGGTTTACAAGATATTTTATGTTATGAATCCAATTATAATTTCCTTGCATACTAAACATTTTCCACATGCGATTTTTTAATGTTCGATTAAAACGCTCGCATATAAAAGCCTTAAGATGTGTGAAAGTGTGATAATGATTTATATTAAATGTGCTCATTAATGTTTTAAATGTTGAATTAAAAAATTCTTTTCCTTGGTGGTGCCTTCCGGTGCCTTCGTGGCAGGGGTAGATCCGGTTGGTTGGGTGTTGGTGACCACCAAGGATGGCAGCCACTGAAGAGTCGGGTAGTCGCTTCGACTTCCTTCCTTCGTCAGAATTATGTAACTATTAGTGCCGGCTGGTGGTGCCTCGTGGCAGGGGTAGAGCCGGTTGGTTGGGTATTGGTCGCCATCCAGGATGGCAGCCACCGAGGAGTCGGGTAGTCGCTTCGACTTCCTTCCTTCATCCGAATTTTACGGTAGGAGATACTTATCCCCGTTGTTATGGCCCTTAAAGCACGATAATCAAATTCAATAAATAGAATAAATGTAACGGCTGAGGCCGGAGTTTTATAATCGAGCCAGTGCTCTCTATTCCAAATCCAAATTAAAACTAAACTTAAGAACTAACAAAAGCTCATGCATAGCCGGCTACCCGCGGCAGACGCTGACCTTCACATTTTGCAGAAGTCATACGATCGCTGTCAGCCAACGAAACGGAGCCACGGCTCGGAACGGTACAATGTGCTGGCTCAGCTTAGGGCCCACAAGGTGGACCCAATTTAGGGTGGACCATGCATGAGAGGAAAGTGTAATAATAATAATAATATAATATTAATAAGGGGAATAAGAATTGGCCTGCTCAGCCTAAGCTGGGAGTTGGTTGTTAACTACTCCCCCCTTAAATTGGACGCCGTCCTCGGTGACAGCCAATTCGTCGATGGACCTTTGTAGCTGAGCTGCCTCTCGTTTGCGCCTGCAGTGTTGTTGGATCAGGACCAAGCCGCATAGTGCGAGGCTGACCGCGAATCCTGCGGCGAACCAAATTCTCGGGGAACCTCCATCCGACACGTCATCTCTAAGCTCCTGTATTTAACGCAGGTTATGCTCGTTCATCCGCTGTAACATTGGCAGACTCAGTATGTGATCGTGTCCCGTGATGTTAATTTAGGGGGAGGCCGCAATACCCGGCTCTTATTCACGGTGGAGTTGAGGTTCAAATACACGGAGTCGTTGACCACCGCCTTTCCCCCGAAGGTGATGAGGTGGGTCCCAACTATGGTTGTTGTGGGACCGACATCGATGGTAATCCTCGTTAGTTTCTCGTTGATGATTATTACTCCATCGTCCACAATTGTAAGGGGTTCTAGATTGCTAGGCCGCGTCCGGCACGTAGCCGCCCCGCCTGCATGTAACTGCCTGGCGCGGGTGTCGTGAGACGCCTTTTTGCAAAATGTGGCCAAGTTGGTAGAAGCGCAATTGGAGACTGCTAGGATTCCGTCATCACATTCCGCCACGCTGTTGTCTTCTATTTGTAGCATAGTATGGTAGTGTGCGACAGGGCAGAGCAGGACTTTTTTACAAATACGCTTAACTCTAGGATACTGGTCTATAACGTGGATAAGAACATTATTTTGAAAAATCTTAATCTAGATACATCCATAAGGCTAACTATTGGGACCTCCGTAAGCTATTCGTCGAAAATAGCCTTTAGGTCATTATGATTGAAAATAGTAGGATTGATGATATTATTTTTAGCAAGCGTGATAGTGAACATACAATTTTGGATTTCAGATATTAACATTCTATTTCTGGCTAGTAGTGTTTCGAACAAATGGCCTGAATCAACAAGCCCGTCCTTTTTCTCCCTGAGGATCTTGTTTACTGTGTCTGTGAGTAGATTGTGTCTCTGTGTCTCTGTGTTAATCATAACCTGTCTATTATTAGCCTCGATAACTCTATTTAGATCATCCGCGCCGGGTGTACCCGCCACGATCCTAAGTACTGAGCCCAAAAAATCAAGGCTCCTGGCCATTCTATGGTGTATCTTAAGTTCCTCCAGAAGGTTCTGGGCATGCTCAATGTCCACTTCCAGCAGCTTCCTCATGTGGGAATTATAGCAAAGATTGGGTTTTAGTATAAGGGCGACTGTGGCAGATGAAGTGCCTATCTAATGTTGTCCTTGTGGACCACCCTCCCCCTAATGGGAACAGATGTTCCCAGATCTGCATCTACACGCTCTTCTGAATAAAGCGGTGTTAATTTGTGCCCTAATTTTTTGTTGTTGCGTAGGTGCACTCTTTCACCGACTTCGAAGACTCTGTTCTGCCTTGAAGGATTAACCCTGTCTAGGTTAGATTGTTGTGCCTTGTCAATCCTGGCTTTAATTGCCAGCTTCATCTCATCGCTGCTGGCGTGGATGACCTCTACCGGCCTAAACTCTGTAACCGAATGTAGCGACCAGTTGTATTCTATAGTAGACCTCAATATTAGTTCCACAGTATACTCATTTTTTTTATCAATCTTGAGGCATCTGGCAATTTCCGCCAGGGTACTGTGAAATCTCTCTACTTGGCCGTTGGAGCTACTGTGTAGCGGTGGCGCATTGACAACATCGATGCTGTATTGGTTTTGCAGCAATGATGTGATTGTCTCAGAGTTAAAGGAGACCTCATTGTCGCAGTATATGGTCTTGGTGTTAGGATAAAAATTTACCAGTTGGAGAATGGGTGCTCGTACATCTATTATTGCCCTAGAAGCTAAGGGCTGTACGACAGCGATTTTTTGTCGGTCGAAAAATGTCGATATGCAACATTTCCCCAACGTATGATGGGATAGGCGTAATTCCTAATTCTTGTTTCTTGGGATGGCGATCGTATTTGGCCTTATTGCAGACTTTGCAATTTGCGACCACTTCGCTAGCTAATTTGAACATGTTCGGGAAGTAGTAATCCCGGAGAATTTGTTTTGCGTTCTCCTGGGCAGCCCTATGGGGGCGATTGTGCTCTGTGTTAGTGATCTCCAACTGTTCATTAGCGTTGGTTATGTCACTGACAAAGGTTTTACAATGCCGGAACTTTGTCGCAGGAAATTCCTGCCTCAAGGCATGTTGAATGCAAGCCAGGGTAGGGAAATCACAATGAATTGCGTTCACAACGTTGGCGTTAATGATCTCCTTAACGGATTCAACGAGCGAGTCCTTATTATTAAAATTAATGATATGGAGAGTTCTATTTCCGAAGACTATGAAATCTCGCCGAAGCGGTTGGCCTGCTTCCTCCAAAATAATTTGGTTTCTAAAACAGTTCAGAGGTTTGTCTGTGGTCTCTATGGTGTATGAGAGCGAAAGCTCACTATGCACCGTAGCCGCGTCAGACTGGGCCTCAGCCTCTGAGTAATTCAGGGGTTGCCTCGATAGTGCGTCAGCTACCAGGTTTTGTTTTCCGGGTGTGTAAAACACTTTCCCGTTGTTCTCATCAATGAACGCTTTCCATCGCTTGATCTTAGCGTTGGTGTTTTTATCGGATACCGCATATGTGAGAGGCTGGTGGTCTGTAAAGATCCGTACCTCATTGTTACCGTATAGGTAATTTTGGAGTTTGCCTATTGCCCAGACTATCGCCAACAATTCTCTTTCGTTGGTGGCGTAGTTCAACTCGCAGTCTTTCTGGGGATCTGGACAGTTCTTTCTGGGGATCTGGACGGCCTGATTGTGCCATTTTGCAGCAGCTCTTTGATTTCATTGTTTACAAAGTCTGCTGCCCCCATAGGGTAGGGGTATAACTTGGAGTAGACAGGTTCGTTACTCGTAGTTCGAATAGTAGCGATGCCCGATGTATTGAAGGTGAGCGCCTCGTTAGAGGTCGAAAACACCTTGATTCTTTTCAGAATAAATTTTTTGAAATCGGCTTTAGCCGAAGCTGGTACCGCTATGTCATCGATCTTTGTGAAGCTGACATTCTGACAGTCAAAAAATTTGAGCTTTTCAGTGACGTTTGCGTATTTTATTACGCTGTTGCCTAGGTCCAATGCTACTCCTGCTCGCGTTAGCGAATCGAAGCCTATAATAGCATCAAACGTGCTCAATGTATCCAAGAGGAAAAATACGTATGGACGTATAGTCCAAAAATGCGCATTATACACTTGTTTTTGACATCACTGGAGCCGTGAATAGAGCTCACAGTAAAGGGGGTTTCAACCGGCATTACGTTTCTTAGCTCCTTTACGGGCTTTACGTAATTTTTTGCCGCCCCAGTGTCGATGAGAACTTTTAGTGTTCTGCCAGCCAACTGTCGCTCGACGAACGACAGTCGGGAACGCTCACTAAAAAATGTAGGAGGTCGTTAAGCTCGGCTGTGTCGCTATTTTCCTCAATGGTGGCGACCTCAGCCTCAGCTTTGGTGTCATAATCTGTTAGTTCCTCTTGGGGTTGGGCTATATTGTTGACGCGTTGGCGTCTTTGGCCCGATTGACGCTGGGCCGAGTTCTGCCTTTTGTAATTGTTGTTACTTTGAGGCTTTCCCCAGTTTGTTCCCTGTCTGAACTTAGCCGTTGAGGGGTCTACCTCCATGGGCTGAACCGTATTGTGGTCTAAGGACTCGGGATCTCTGCGCTTAGGCCAGTGATTGTCCTCATGAGGCTTACTTTGGTTCTGCTTAGGAACAAAGTGCGGATTCTTATCCTCACCTCTCCACTGCTTTCCCTGACCCTTATTATTGCGCCTATTGCCCTCATTGAAATGGGACTTGTCTTCTATAGCTTTCGCGTAGGATGCCGCGAACGCACTTCTTTCAATGTTGTTCTCGGCTTCCCTAGCTAATGCCAGTGCAGATGGAATGTCTTTGGGTTGTGCTGGTAGCACGAGTGTCTTGAGTGGCCTCTTAAGCCCTGCAATGAATGCATGAAGGGCATCATCCCTAACCTCCTTATTCAGGATTGCAGCTGTGTCCATGTTATGTGACATGACTATTTTGTTAGTAACGAGCGTGAGTTTCCTCTCGACTTCGTTATAGTATGTCATAAGGTCGGAATCTCCTTATCGAACCATTTCTAAATTTTGCCGTAGCACTCTTAGGGACGTTTTGTCCGCATATGTGCAATCTAGTCTGGCTAGAATTGCATCGAAATTTAGCACTGTGTTGTGAGACGTGCCCGAGCGGGACCTAAAATTTTGTTTTTAATGATGACAACGGCCTCGTAGTGTGCCTCGCTGCCGTCGTATCTTTTGAACACTTCATAAGCATCTGATGCAGCCTGACTCCACGAAACGTACTCGTCGTGGCTTCCACTGAACGTCGGCAGGGATTTTACTATGTCCAACTTGACATCGCATCTTACTGCAGGGTCCGGTACCACTCTTTGGTAGACTTCCACCTGCGGCGCTTGCACTGACAGCGCACTAACCTGTGCTCTAACCGCTCTTAACTCTGTTGCAAAATCGTTTCTTAAGCGTGCTTCCTGCTCGACAAGAGCGGCGCTGACCGCATTTGGGACAAGCGCTTGGACCATTTCTGCGTTCATTTCTGGTTGATCTATGTCCCTAACTTCGGGGCGAAATCCTACCTCTTCGCTATCGTCGCTATCGTCACTACGAATTTCCTGCTTTACTTCCCTATACTCCCAACTCATTGGCAGTTAAAGATACGAGGTATCAAGACAAGAGGTTTCGGCGGGCCACTTGGTGATATAAAAGGCGAAGAGAAAAAAAAAAATGGATCGTCACCTAAAACACAAAAATGTTGGATTAATTTGTCTCAAAAACAAAATTAAAATACAGAACGGTGACAACAAGCATAGGTAAATTCGACAGGGTGTATTATTAGCACAGATACACTGGATAACCTTAGTTAAAAATTAAATACAAGCACAGTAGAAAAAATTGTAGCAAAATACAAGGAGAAAAACGACTGGCAACCTCTTCCTTCGTCCGAATTATGTAACTATTAGTGCCGGCTGGCGGTGCCTCGTGGCAGGGGTAGAGCCGGTTGGTTGGGTATTGGTGGCCATCCGGGATGGCAGCCACCGAGGAGTCGGGTAGTCGCTTCGACTTCCTTCCTTCGTCCGAAGTTTACGGTGGGAGATACTTATCCCCGTTGTTATGGCCCTTAAGGCACGATAACCAAATTCAATAAATAGAATAAATGTAACGGCTGAGGCCGGAGTTTTATAATCGAGCCAGTGCTCTCTATTCCAAATCCAAATTAAAACTAAACTTAAGAAACAAAAGCTCATGCATAGCCGGCTACCCGCGGCAGAAGCTGACCTTCACATTTTGCAGAAGTCATACGATCGCTGTCAGCCAACGAAACAGAGCCACGGCTCGGAACGGTACAATGTGCTGGCTCAGCTTAGGGCCCTCAAGGTGGACCCAATTTAGGGCCCACAAGGTGGACCCATGATGCATGAGAGGAAAGTGTAATAATAATAATAATATAATATTAATAAGGGGAATAAGAATTGGGAGTTGGTTGTTAACTTACATACTTTGAGAATTTGTCAATAGCAGTCAATAAATATCTATACCCTCTATTTTCTTTCCTAAAGGGAATTTGCCATGTATCTGAACAAATCTACGACGCAAAAAGTTTTTGCGTGCCAGTTTTTGAATTTCATCAACAACTTGTTGTTTACTCATTTTAAGTTGTTGATTTATTTTATTTTGTTCTATTTTTGATTTGATAGTGATATTTGCTTAGTTAATAAGGACTGCTTATATAGAAGTACATCTCTTTTCAATTCGTTACGCATCTTTTTCGAAAATTCAAAACATAATCGTGTTAAATCTATTTGTACATTTCATTTCAACTAAATCAATTTGCCATGTATCATTAATCCCCTTCTGAACAAATTAACGACGCAAAAAGTTTTTGGGTGCCAGTTTTTGAATTTCATCAACAACTTGTTGTTTACTCATTTTAAGTTGCTGATTTATTTTATTTTGTTCTATTTTTTATTTGATAGTAATATTTGCTTAGTTAATAAGGACTGCTTATATAGAAGTACATCTCTTTTCAATTCGTTACGCATCTTTTTCGAAATTTCAAAACATAATCGTGTTAAATCTATTTGTACATCTTTACCGAAAGAACCCTCTAAGTCAGCTATCTGAATGTCATACTTTTGTAATGACACACACTTAGGAATAATATGATTACAGTAAAGATATACCACTTGTTGTCGTAATATTGAATTCCAACATAAGAAGGTTGTAAAAAATATACCAAGTCTTAGTAAAGATCTTCAGGACTCAGAGTCAAACTCAATTTTGTTACCATACTGATTAATTACAAAACATACTGGTTATCCGATTTGTTAGCTTAGTAAATGCTGAAACATTTAGATATAAAAATGTAAGCGTTGATTCAAAAACACCCGAAAATGGGTTGATTTTATTTATACTGACATAATTAAACCTAGATCTGTAGGCTGTAAAAAACCTCGTTGCCTTCGAGTAATGTATTATAATGGAAAAGAAAAAAATATTCATTTTAAAAATATTGAATATTATCCTTTGGATATATGGTCACCAAATGAAATCTCAATACTAATTACTGATTCAAACGGATATAAGGTTCCATTTGAAACGTCAACAGTTCCGATTTTGGTTACTCTACATTTCAGAAGAAGAAGGACGTTGTAAAGTCTATAAATAATACGGGCTTAAAAATTATTTACTCATAATAAAAACAGTCATCATGGTGAAATCTTATCACGAATATTATTTAAACCAATGTGGTGGCGGTTTAAGCAATATTGGAAGTCTTTATGTCACCACGGATAGTTCAACAAGGACGAGGAATCGGAAACTTTTTTAGTGGTCTTTTTAATTATATCAAACCACTTCTTCTTTCGGGTATAACTGCTATAAAAAGTCAGGCTGCTGCTACTGGAAAGGCTGTAATCAATGAAATCGGGAGAAAGCCCTTAAGAAATATCCTGCAATAACAGGGCAAAATTGCTTTGAAAAATTTATCAGATAGAGCCATTGATAAAATAACCCGATTCCAAAACGGGGAAGGAAAAAGAAATAAAAAGCGAGGCACCAGAAAAAAACGACATCATTTAACATCCAAGCAACAGCGTAAACAAACCAAACCGCATCATAAACGACAAAGAACTATAAGAAAATTAAATATTAGCGACATTGTTTCTAAGACAATATGAGTAACCATATCGAATGCATGAAGAGTGAACTGGATTTGAAGAAGTTTCATATAACCCAATTGCTTCTTTAGACGGAGCATCATCAATCGAATTTGTCTGTTTAGGAAACGGTGAAACACATCGAGACCTATCAAGTGTTTATTTACTACTTTTTGTGCAACTTAGAAAAAGTGATAGCACCGGCATTGTAGGAAACGATGTCGGTGTAGTGAACAATATCTTACACTCTATATTTAGAAGTTCCTCAGTTTATTTAAATAATATATTAGTATCGCAGAGTGATAATAATTATCATTATAGATCGTATTTGCAAACAGTTTTAAACTATGGAAGTGATGCCTCAGAAAGTCACTTACCCTCCCAAGGATATTTCTCGAATTTCGGACGAATAACGGCAGGCGAATACGTTTATCCAGATACCAATCTAAATCTTAAAAATTTATTTCAAAATAGTAATAAGGTGGAACTTTTCGCAAAAATCCACGGCGATATATTTAATCAACCAAAACTGCTAGTAAATAATGTTGATTTAAGAATTAATTTTAATATTGAAAAGACTGCATTTTATTTAATGAAAACTGGTACTGAGTCAAATTTAAAGATACTGGAAGCTCAACTTTTCATGAATCATAGAACAGTTAACCCAAGCATTTTATTGGCTCACCATCGAGTTTTACAGACCAAAAATGCTATATACCCTTTCAATAAGGTTGAAGTAAAATCTTTCACAATATACCCAGGAAATAATACATTATCTATAGACAATGCAGTTATTGGACAGCTACCCAATTTTCTAGCCTTTTGTATGGTTAAAAACCGTTCATACTCAGGAAACCGTGGTTTAGATTCATTTCATTTTGAACTTTTTAAATTTCAACGATTTAACTTATTGGTGAATGGAGTTTAAGTTCCTTCTCAAGCTCTTGAGTTTGATTACTCGAATGTTGAAAATGTTCAGAGCTCACGGGGTTATAATATGCTATTCAGATCTAGTGGGATAAAACATTATGATCGTGGTCTGCAAATTACAAAGGACTTGTTTGACACAAACCGTTTTATATTGGCTTTTGATCTAACTACCGATCATTCAAATTCGAGTGTTTGTGCGAATTTAATAACCCAAGGAACTATACGAATCGAAGGAAGATTCTCAGAACCACTTACTGAAGCAGTTACTTGTCTGGTGTACTGCGAATATTAATCAATGATTGATATTGATAAGCATAGAAACATACGATTACTCCTTTAACATGAATACATTAAAAATTAAATATTTGCTATCAAAGCATGCAAAAACACAATTTATTTTTAAAGGAGTTTTCCCTTCGGACCAGTTACCTAAAACTATAAAAAATTATACGGCTCTTATTATTGCGAACACCGATCCATCAGATAAACCTGGAACTCATTGGATTGCCTTTTATTTTGATAGCTAAGTCAGCTGAATTTTTCGATTCATATGGTCAATATCCGCGGAAAAAGGAATTCATAACATTTTTAAGACCAAACGCCCATAAATATTTTTTTAATAAACAACAACTACAAGGATATTGTTCTAACACTTGTGGTCATTATTGTATGTTGTTCGGACTTTTTAAATGTAGAAATAAATCACTTAAGTGCTTCCTGAAAAATTTCAAGAAAAACGACTTTACTTATAATGATAAACAAATACTTAAAATGTTTCAGAAAAATTTCAAAAAGTAAAATACAATTTTTTTTTATTATAAGTTTAGTTTATTTAAAGTTTCTGAGCGATACAATCTCTGGTTTAACTTATAATATTTAAGCATAATATTAAGGGCCTCGTCTTCTAATATCGCCAGCATATGACACTGATATGTGTCTGGTCCAGATGCAGCATCTTCATCACGCCAAGGACAAAGTGTGTAGTGGAATCCAAACTTTGAATGTATTAACTCCTTTTCCGATAAGTCCTCGAGGGTGACTTTAAAATATTTAAGCCTCCTGAGGTGTTGCTCGAAATTCTTATTTACTTCATTTATTTACTGATATATTCAATTTGAGCACAGCTTTATCTATTTGAATCCTTTCCTTTATATACCATATGAGATATTCCGTTCTCAGTCAATTTCTGAAAAGGTGTCTTTGTAGAAAATTTGTTTACATAACTTTTTGGTAAAAATATCCAAATATCCTCATTTTCCGTCTTGGCTAAATAAAGGCATATTTTATTTCCATAAGGTGTTTTCCTTAACTTACATCCGGTGATCTTATAATCAAACCCAATACGTATATTTTCAATTTTCGTATAACCAATAACAGGTTTTGATTCGTTTAGGGTCTCTAAGAAATCCTATGAGGAATTAGTAGATTAGGAAGGATTATATACATAAAGAAGTGTTTATATACCATTTTTGATTGGTTAGAGATTGTAGTCGTGGTGTTCTAGTCACTAGTCGTTGAATACTAATTTATTACATGAATTACATGGTCTTTTATGCATGAAAGAATATACCTATTTCACTCTTTCATGTACACATTATATATGTATATATTATATATACAGGTTTACCACAACACAGTTAAAGTATATAATATAAAATTTTTCATTTAAAACCCTTTAAAATAGATGTATGATTTATAAAAAACTCAGTTCAGTTTCACATCAAAATGGGCAAGTTTCATTGTGAGTTATGCTCGGAATCAAAAAAAGTTCATACCTTAAAAGTACACAAATTTAGCTATACAAAATCAAAGTCCTTTTATTACTACTGTTATTTCTGTACTGATATTCGGAAATTTTGGCTGCGAGACGATTTTAATGTGCACATGATATTGATGCACGATGCTGAATTAAAAAGTATAAATAAAACAAAAGAGAAATATCTAATAAAGAACAAGAACTTTAAATATTAAATTTATGTAACGTGTTTTTATTTCATAATGTTTTTAGACAAATATACAAATATTAGGAATCTAATATCCATTAAAACACTATCCTGTCCGTCATCCATAAGTTGTTGATATTTTGTCTGTGGTTCATTTTCAATTATCTCATTAAAAATGTGATCATCATTTGGAAACAGGCTAGGCTCACTCTCATCCAAATCGTCAAACGTTTGAGCACACTGCATATTTTTATATTGCTCTTCGCTTTGTTCAAGCTGAATAAGTCTTCTTAGTACTTCCTGGGTATCCTTACCCATAGGAAAGTCTTCAAACCCTAAAGAATCCAATTCTGATGGAATGGTTTGAGTTGACGATGAGGGTGGTTCAAATACTTCTCGTAGATATCGGTCCACGGTCTTCATCGTTGAGATCCAATGCGCAGTTAGGCTCAGAATCTTCAATAATTTCCACATCGGAGTCCTGGTCATCGATTTCATCTGACCCGATCACTTTAACGTTTATACCGAAAGGTTGGTTAACGAGGGTGAAATCAGCCTCAAAAGAATTATAAAATTCAACAGTAAGAACCATAGTTATGTATTTCTGAGGCCTTTGAATAACTGATTCTGAGCAATTTGAGTGGTGTCATTTATTTAGTCTCTAGACTATGTTCACCTAATGTTACCAATAGGGAGTGCATACCGGTATGTTTTACTCCTAGAACCAATCGTATTGGTTTATACATAGGAGCCCCGGACGCCAGTCATATGGTATTGAAGGATAAGGAAGACAAGGATGGCGAACAAATTAACGGATGATGATAATGAGGCCTGAGAGTTCAGTGAAAGTAAATATCGGTGTGTGCGGAAGACTGGTCAGGAAAATGACAAGTGTAATAAATATTCCATTTAATGGTTTTTACGAACAGCGGGATAGTTCGTGCACAATCTCCGGGTAAGAAAGATTTTCCCTTTCTATGTTCACTTGATAAGAACGAAGCCCAATGGTTCCACGAATGTAAGTACAGGTGTGTGGGAAATAACGGTCAAAACAACGTCAATTGCAATAAATATTTGTTTTAAGACTTAAAAGGAATCGGAAACGGTCATGCACAATCGTTATGAAATAAACATTTTACCTTTATATATATATTTACTTGTAACCACGTTGTCAGCATTTGCATTCGATCGTGAACCAATTTAAAATCTGTAGCCTTAAGCTGAAAGTAGCAAGAACATAGGACATAGAATGATTATAATACATCAGTTTTACATTTAGCTGACTTGATTTTAAATTTTAAATACTTGTATGCACGGATACTCGGTATGTATGTGTGCGAATGAGTCAGGTACTCTATAAGATCCTCCCTCCATTGGTTTTCTGGAAGACGTGACCCTTTGCTATCTCTTGGATGAATCCACCTGAGAACTCTGCTTGTGCGTGGAGGTGCGAACTCACCCCAACCCTTAAGTGTGAGCTGATATCTGCTTGTGCGCGGAGGTGTGAAAATTTATTTTAAGGCGTTTTAATGAAAAGTCGCAGTTTTTAACTTACAATCGTATAAAGCATACCACTGGAAAGGGCTTGAAAAATGCTTTCCAATGACACCAAATTTTCTATATTGAGACTTCCAATTACCGAAATTTTTGCAAGTTAAGTTAAAAACTGCAACTTTTCATTGAAACGCTTAAAAATAAATGAGGGTTGAGGTGAGTTCGCAGCTCAGCACTCAAGCAGACCCGAGCGCACACCTGAGGGTAGGGGTGAGTTCCCAGGTGGACTCACCCAAGAGATAGCAAAGGGTCAGGTCTTTACCTGACAAAGGCGCGCACATACATACCGAGTATCCGTGCATATAAGTATTTAAAATTTAAAAATCAGTTCAGCTAAACGTAAAACTGATGTATCATAATCAGCCTCTTTCCTATGTTCTAGCTACTAGAAATATCTTAGAAACATGTTCTCAGAAAACAATTACACTCCTTGTATCCCTTTTCTCCTTACTTACTGAAATCTATAAAATCTGAAATTTGAATAAACAACATGAAAAATTGACTTATACTTGACTATGCACTTGACAATTTTACTGTGGTGCGTCCATGAACGTATATCGGTTCAGTTTTTAAATACAACTCTAGATAATCCTTAAGACTTGAACAAGACAATTGTGACCAGACATTATGTGCGTGTTTATAATCATCTTGAGAGCATTCCTTTTCTGTCAAGTTACTATAGAATGCTGCTCTTGATGGTAGGGAAGTTTCCTCAAGTCGACTAGCTAAATCTAAACATTCATATGGAAAAGATACCCTTTCTATGCATAAGCCTGAATTCTTTTTCATTTTTAAAAAATGTTTTTACTGTATTTAACTGATCATCAATTAAGTTTGGAGCAAGGGTATCTAAACTTGACGGCATAAATCTGAATGTGTAAAGAAATCGAATTTTAAAATTGTTTCCATTTGAAGTTTTTATGGTTTGTGGACACCGAAATATATTCTTCTTTATTTACTGGAATTGTAGTAATAATATCGGGAGTTTTAGCCAAGTCTTCAATAAATAAGTGACAGTCATATTTTAAAAAATTATGGAAAAACACTGGTATGAATTTAGATAGTATATACTTTAAATTACCTTTAGAATGAGCTGCACCCCTAAATAAACCTGTTAAATGACAACGGTCCCTAACTCTATCATTTTATAATATTTATTTACAAATATACAAATTTAATGAATCCAGAAATTTCTGGATTCAATCCAGAAATTTCTGGATTCATTATGATGGGATTAATCTTATACATACTACATACATACATATACTCATCATTCAGTTTTGATAAATCTTGTACAAGAGAGTCTACAAAATTTGATCCTGTGTTTTTATTACAAATTTATATAGCTTAGAATCAAAGGCACATTTAATATAATAGGCATAAGCTATAGGATTATGAGAGTTTAAATTAAATAATTTTGGGCTTACTTTAATATTTCTCGGCTCCGGTACACATTCAAAGTCAGCGTACACGACGAACGGAACCTCAAGCTGCTTGCGGTATTGGGTAAACTCCAGAGTTCGCTTGTGTAATTCCGGTAGCCTGGAGACTTAATAAATATATATATAAATATATATATATATATATATATATACATATGATACATACCTTGAAATATTTTTAATGAACATATAATGTCCATTTCCGCCATCTTCCAAAAACAGTATGTTAACGTGACATGGTTTCTCAATCTCCGATTGAAACAGCGGCCCAATTATTTGTTTGGTATCTTTATTACACCCAAAGATGTTTATACTCATGTAGAGATTATTCTTTAAAAAATGTTTCACACATTTTATTTCCATAGGGAAATTTAGATTGGTGAAATCCAATATTAATCCATTGTTCAAGTATATATTTTCATTACATTATTAATAGCTTTCTTCGAAGCTAAGTATTTTGGTAGCGGGATATAAGATGAACCTGATAAAGGTGTACATTGGTTCACATTCATTTCTAGGCGCATTATTTTGATTAATGCCCAACCGCTATCTATTTCTTGGAATTCTTGCAAGAAAAATAGATTCCAAATCCGAGTACTGATTCATAATACTCATTTTACTTTGAAAACTTTTAACCTCAATTCCTTCCGTTTCATTCTTAAAGAGTATATATTCGGCAAATAACTCGAAATTTACTTTTACCGATATATAACTCTGTAATAATGTTCTGAGATATGTGAGCAAAAACAATCCGGCTTCACTCATAAAGTTTTCAGGTAATTGGATTTCCGTTCCATCGTTTACATACATGTAATTGAAATTCCTTCCTTGAAATCCTTCCGAAATTTTCTTAATGCGTCCATCGAAGGGTTGAATTGCATTCTTCTAATGCATTTCCGTGCGGACATGGTTTGTCCACTTGTTCTTAATAACAAACAATTGACACGAATTACAAAACTCGAATTGGTTATTCATTTTTAATCCTTTTTATTTAATATTTATTTTAAAAATATTTATTTGATTATTTGATTTATATATTTAATGCAACTTTAATGACTTGGAAGAATTAACTGAATTCTCCGACTTATATATCAGTTACTCGTTTATACCATCCCTTTGTCTTGAAGAAATCTTTAAAACTTTGAAATTTTAATAAATCACTTGAAACCACAGTCATGCATAAACAAAAAATGTAAATTATGGGTTCATGATTTCAAAACAAAGCCGTAGCATGCTCCTAAAGATGTTTAGAAATCTGACGCATGATTGTAAAGTGGCACATTATTAGGGTGGTGAGGGGAAATCGTAATGACAAAGAGATAGATTGACCCACTGACAGACATGGAGAATGGAAACAGAAGAGGGGGAGGGGTGTTTGTGACCACAAGCTCTGAAATTTTAATAAACAAGGGAGGCAGCAAACATTATGAACAAATATTATAATCTAGAAAATAGAATGAGAAGAAAATAAAAAATACAAAAAGTACTTCAGACTATATAACCTTATAACAGATTGATGAGTCAGGAAAGAAGACCTCAGATAACTGCTTCCAGACAAATAATTAATAATTTCATAAAGAAATAAAGAAACAATAAAATTAACACATTTTTTTTAGTTTAAGTAACGTGCGCAACGGATGCCGTAACATGCGCCTAAAAGATGCTTATATATCTGATGCATGAGTGTGAAGTGACACTTCATTAGGATAAACAACTTCCATCAGAATCCATTCTGATGGAAGAGACCGACACACAGATAACGAGTTTTGGTAAAAAAAACCAATAATGTCACAGTTAATTGATAAAAACCATTAATGTCACAGTTAATTGATAAAAACCATTAATGTCACATAATGTCACACAGAAGCCGCTTTTTACTACTAATTATTTGAACGATGTACTAATTGCTACCAGTGTTCCCAAAAGAATGTCAGAAACTAAAACTTACCTTTAAAATAAGTAAACTAAATTATGAGGCTTTTTAATCTGAAGATTCAAGTGAAGTACTATCTAGAAATTGAATTCGCTCTTAAATGTATATGATAAGTACTATCAAACAAAAATCTGTTGCTGCTTCGTCTCCCGAAGCAGAATATATGGAAGCATTATGGCTAATGTGAAATTAAATTAAAGACTGATAATCCAATTGTTATCCAATTGAAATCGAGGACCACCAAGCCAATAATCCTACTTGTCACAAGAGAACTAAGCATATAGATATTAAATATCATTTTACCAGGGAGCGAATTGAAAATAAACTAATTTCTAACAAGTATATTCCCACAGATTTACAATTGGCTGATATGTTAACGAAGCCATTACCAACAGCTATATTCACAGCTCTAAAAAATCAACTAAGACTAAAGGAATCTTGAATGACGAAGACTATTTGAGGGAAGCTAAGTATATGGTGAATGTGGCTGCTCGCGCTGAGCGTTTCTTAAGTTGCGATCCACTTTTGTTTGTTATTTTAGTAGGTCACACCAGGACGTAAGCGACCTTCATTTCGAAGTGCTCACTGTGAATTAAATAAGGCGAGCTTTTTTAGAGAAACAATGCCACAAATCTCGTGCATTTCCAAAAGTCAAGTAGCGGATATTCTCAGTACTTAATAAAGAGAGTAAAATGCGAAGCAAATGCACTCCGAGTGCGGTGCCGAGTCAGTGCCCACTGGCAAGGGCCAACAATACTATATACAAAAGCTACTACAGGCATCTTTTTCCGGGTAAAAGATATTTCATTGCATGCATTTCTTTTCGCGGGTCGAGGCTATTTACTTTAACATCAGCATTTCACAGAACCAACCTGCCTTTGTAGGAGAACAGGACCATAAAAGCAGACCTAAATATTACAATCACTTTAAGGGATAAATAATAAACCAAGGACCTTGCGTACTTGCTTATTAATCATCGCGTACTCGATAACTTTTTAATCATACTTCTTGTCGTTCAGGTGACTTAGATCAACGGCTATCAGTGGCATGCACTAAACGTTCGTCAGTTAAAAAAAATGTACAAAAAATTAAAGAAAACTAAAGACTTAAATGAATTTTAGAAGAAATATTTAGAAAAAGTTGAATTCCAAAAAAAAACTTGTTTTGAAAAAACAAATTTCAATTTTGTAAAGCAACGTACACGTTTTACAAAGACATGTACTCAAAATATTCAATTAAATTGTTGTTTATTATTTATGGCACAATAAATAATAAAAATAACACAATAAAATAAGAAATAAATGATTTTTTGGAAAAACTTTTTTAAAATTTGAAATAAATTTAATAAAAACAAGAGGAAACGCTATAGTCGAGTGCCGCGACTATAAGATACCCGTTACTGTTTTACACAATTTTAAAATATTAATTTTGTTAGTGGAAACTCACAAGGCGCCACCTATTGTCAGAGGAAGCATGTTGAAAATTTGATAGTGACGTCACAAACCATGTAAGACCGTATAACCTAAATTTCTTCATAACTTGCGAAATAATGTTCTGATTTCAAAAGTCTTAGGTAAATCGATAGAGATTAACAAAAATAAGTTATACAAGGTCAAACGAAGGCATTCATAAAAATTTTATAGACGCCACAGTTTTCCGCGGCTTTGACCATTAGAGTGGGTTAGAATGCCTTCGTTTGACTTGTATAACTTATTTCTGTTAATATCTATCGATTTACTAAAGATTTTTTAAATCGGAACATTATTTTGCTTATTATATAGAAATTTAGGTTATAAGGCCTCACATCAGCAGTGACGTCACTATCAGTTACTCACCATGCTTTCTCTAACAATAGGTGGCTCCTTATGAATTTCCACTAGCAAAATGAATATTTTAAAGTTGTGTTAAACAGTAACGGGTATCTTATATTCGCGGCACCCAACTATAGCGTTTCCTCTTGTTTTTTCTCCTTTCGGGGTCACCTGCTGTATCTTAAATTCTTACGTAAATCGCATAAAAAACCCCTTCAAAAAATAAACAAAATCTGAAATTTAACCAATTTAATTTCTAGAGACTAGACTATTATTATTTTTTTAGCAACTAGACAAAATAATCTATAGAAGCTTGAACTTTCTGAATTTAATGTAAAATGTTATGTCAGGGAAATTGAATGCCGGAGATGTAGAATTAATGAAAAGGTTACTGTAAATATTTTTAATAAACATAAAGAGATACATAAACTTTAATCAGCTGTTTTAGCGACATTACCCACGGCAATCAGATAGCAGAAATTATCGCTGATTGAAACACTAGCAGTATGATAAATACTGCGAGTTACTCTAAAAACCGCATTTGCCATGCTTCCCTCATTTTTGAATCTTGAAAAATACCGCCTTTCTGTAGACTAGTATTGAGAAGTGCAAGCGCATTATGAGACTATAAAGTTCAGTTTAATTGCTAACAATTTTTATATAGCACAATAAACGAAAAAACCGTAAATTCGAGGTCTTGCACCAAAAAGCACTACTCAGAAAGTTAGTAAAACTTTCATAGCCATCAGAGTCTGGAGAAAGGAAAACTTTAAAGGATAGTTCAAATAATAACGTTTTGCTTTGATTTACAATAGGAAATAAGCGTCGTGCTTTCTTTTACTCGAAGAGTATAGGTTTATAATCTTAGAAAATGTAAGAGATATATAAAGTTATAAGTACTCATGCATATTTTTGAATGTTTTTTCTTTAAGCGTGAAAAGAGTGGCTTAAAACATCTATTACTTACCGAATCTTCATTTGAAACAGAAGGATTAGCGAAAGTGGATCTGAATTTCGTCGTGCTTGATCCAATTCTTGTTTTAGAAATGATTTGAACTATATTTTTTGACACAGATGCTAGAACTGCAGTCTGAATAATTATTACACAGAAATACATAAGTTGTTTTTAAGCTAAGGGATTATAATAATTTAACTTACTGAATAAAATGGCTTTGAAAAACTGGTCCAGATCCTTGATTTGCTTAATTTTGATAAGTCCGAGTTTTTCATATTGTTAAAAAGTATTGTTGTACATTTTAAGCTTCGTGTTATTTCACTTTTAAGAATGTATAAAGTGCGTGTCGAGGTGGGAAAGGTGGGCATTTTCATGCTGCTTCCAAATAAAGTGGCGTCCTCTTGGCAAGTTCTGAAAATGTTGTACAAAGCAAGGAATAATATTGTTTTAATAAAATTAAGTTGTCCACAGACGTAAACATTGAAAGTACTTTAGAAGAACCAATATGAGTATTTGTTAATAATTTAGATTTGTATTCTTTGAATAGTGTCGAAGACTTCCCTCAAAAATAGAGTCTATACATCTCCGTTCGATTTATCTTTAAAAATCTGTTTATCTGTCTAAACAAATGCTAAGATACAGGAAGGGATAATAGTTTAAGATTCCAACACTTAGCCCGTCCGCAAAGAAAAAGGCTGAAACCATGGAAAATGTATTAAATAATGTCTGCGCAGTAAAACCAATTTAGCCGCCGCCCGCGACCAATCCACCGTTCACAAGCCGCGAAGTGCCCATCATATTGCTGTTAACATTTTATATTTATTATCTTCTTTTGTTAATTCCTTAAACCTTTTCAAATTGAAACATTAGTTTATAACTTAAATTGAAGTTAAGATTATGATGCCCCACATGAGCAGTGACATAACCGTGAGATAATTCCTTACGCAACCATGGACGACCTGTCCCATCTTTCGATTAAGACATTGCTCTGCATCTGGTACACAGTCGTCAGAACCTGTTGAAGAAGGAGAAAACTTTGTGTCGAAGTGCAGTGGCTACGTAATGACGAACTGTGTAAGTTTGTCAGCTGTCTAGACTTAAATATGATGTATCTAAGCCCATGAGTTCCGGATTCTGAACTAGGTTGCCTGTCTCCATACAGTAGTCCTGTCTGCGCTAAAAATTATTGCTTTTATTCTAAGGAAAATAGGTATCTGATTCCTCCGTTTTATGGACGTCGAATAGGTTGCAGCAAAAACGCTTCGTTCGATGCCGACTTCTGCCTTCCTAGCTAGTGCTAACGAGATTGACAGATCTGCGCTAACAGGAAACCGATTTTCTATTCTTAGTGACCCCAAAGATGATGATAATAACGCTCAAACACCTAAAGCCAAGCAACTAAAGCCACAATTTGAAGGAGAAGTGAAGAATTGGTTAAAAAAATAACTGATCAAATTGTAGCAAAAAAATTCTATGAAAAGTCCATCAAAAGAAGTAATATTAATGAGGTTACTGTAAATATTTTTAATAAACATAAAGAGATACATAAACTTTAATCAGCTGTTTTAGCGACATTACCCACGGCAATCAGATAGCGGAAATTATCGCTGATTGAAACACTAGCAGTATGATAAATACTGCGAGTTACTCTAAAAACCGCATTTGCCATGCTTCCCTCATTTTTGAATCTTGAAAAATACCGCCTTTCTGTAGACTAGTATTGAGAAGTGCAAGCGCATTATGAGACTATAAAGTTCAGTTTAATTGCTAACAATTTTTATATAGCACAATAAACGAAAAAACCGTAAATTCGAGGTCTTGCACCAAAAAGCACTACTCAGAAAGTTAGTAAAACTTTCATAGCCATCAGAGTCTGGAGAAAGGAAAACTTTAAAGGATAGTTCAAATAATAACGTTTTGCTTTGATTTACAATAGGAAATAAGCGTCGTGCTTTCTTTTACTCGAAGAGTATAGGTTTATAATGTAGGAAACATTTTATAAATTACAGAAAGAAGGCAAGCAATTATAGTATACAATTTGGTAAAACGGGTATCTGATAATCGTTGTTTCGACTATGAAGGGAAGTCGTTTCCGAATCTATAAATTTTATATACTCCTGACCAGGCTCAATAGCCGAGTCGATCTTAGAAAATGTAAGAGATATATAAAGTTATAAGTAATCATACATATTTTTGAATGTTTTTTCTTTAAGCGTGAAAAGAGTGGCTTAAAACATCTATTACTTACCGAATCTTCATTTGAAACAGAAGGATTAGCGAAAGTGGATCTGAATTTCGTCGTGCTTGATCCAATTATTGTTTTAGAAATGATTTTAACTATATTTTTTGACACAGATGCTAGAACTGCAGTCTGAATAATTATTACACAGAAATACATAAGTTGTTTTTAAGCTAAGGGATTATAATAATTTAACTTACTGAATAAAATGGCTTTGAAAAACTGGTCCAGATCCTTGATTTGCTTAATTTTGATAAGTCCGAGTTTTTCATATTGTTAAAAAGTATTGTTGTACATTTTAAGCTTCGTGTTATTTCACTTTTAAGAATGTATAAAGTGCGTGTCGAGGTGGGAAAGGTGGGCATTTTCATGCTGCTTCCAAATAAAGTTGCGTCCTCTTGGCAAGTTCTGAAAATGTTTTACAACAATTTGAAGAAGAAGTGAAGAATTGGTTAAAAAAATAACTGATCAAATTGGAGAAAACAAATTCTATGAAAAGTCCATCAAAAGATGTAATATTAATGAAACAAAAATACAACTGGACGACGAGAAAGATTACCGATCAGTGGGCAAACACCTTGACAACGGAAAAATTAACTTCTACACCTACCAACTTAAAAGTTGCAAGGGCAAATGTAGTTATTTAAGGTATCGAAGCCACAGTTCCTTTCTATTAGATTATAGCTGGACTTAAAGAAAAGGGTTTTAAAGTCAAATAGGCAAGGAATATATTAAATAAGAACAAAGTTCCACAGCCAATGTTTAAGGTAGAGTTCGAGCCTGAAAGTATGCATTTGAAAAACAATGAAGTTCACCCTATATATAACCTTCATTACCTATTGCACCGTAGGATCACCGTTGAGGCACCCCATAAGCGGAATAGGCCTGTGCGATGAATTGACAGGAACACGCCCACACGAAAACTTACTGCACACTACGCGCAGTCAGCGTTGCCTGCGGGGATCCACATTCAACTGAGGCCTGCCATGTAAACAAGGAAAACCACTCTGCAAAAAAGGGGGGGAATTGTGGTGGAAACCACATTGCAATTTACAGATGTTGTCTTACCTATAAAGAGTTGAAAGGTTGACTAGGCCAACGTATAATTGCAGCTCGAAATCTTGTAACCCGAAACAATTATCCATATATACCATCGACCACGACCCTAGGAGTTTCTTTTGCACAGGCGCTAAGTTATAGCAACGTGACTTACGCCTCAGCAGCTAAACTGACAGGTCAGCAAACCACTGCTGATACAGTGCGGCAACCAATATTGAACCAGAATCCAGAAAATACTGGCCACCATACAAATGCAAACTCGCAATTGCCTAACGGCGTTGAAGCAATACTGTTAAGTATAACCAACGTAATGGTAGCAATACAGCAAACGCTGCAGGAACTTTTGCGCTCTCAAAATCTCCTTTTGGAGCTATTAATTAAACAGAAATCTTCTTAGATGGTTTCCTTAAAAATATGTTTCTAGAATGCGAACGGCATTTGACAGCACAAAAACAAGCTTTCGCAGTTCCTAGATCAGTATGACATTGACGCCATGCTTATATCAGAGACTCACCTAACAAACAAAACTATTTTCACCTTAATAACTATATATTTGATGAAACAAACCATCCTGATGGCAAGGCTCATGGCGGTACTGGCATACCGATCAAGAAAGTTGCCATGATATGCAACGATACCACAAGCGATTCCATACCATATAGGATACCCTGCCTATCATATTCCAATCAAGAGAATTGATAAAAATTATAAGGGCTCAAGAAAAAAATAAAGCGCCATGACACGATTTAATCTTCCATAAAATGATTATAGAATTGCCGATCTGTACAGTATATGCACGTATCAGTATGTCAGTCATCAATATGACTCCAAGAACCGAAATACATTTGAAAGTCGAGAGTATTGTTCCGCAGTCTTTCTGGACCTCCGACCGCGTTTGGCTGGGCGGCTTAATTTATAAAATTAAAATCTTGCTTCCACTGAACACCCATTAAATATTGGAGTCATGTATTGTGCATAGAAGTTTCGCAGTGCGAGGTAAAGATTCCCTTTCCGAAAAATATCTAATTTAAGCAGGAGCACCTCAAGGTAGTGTGCTTGGACCAACACTATATATAATTAACATAGCAGACCTTCCTATAACCAGTCTCACAACAAAGTCATCAATTGCTGATGATACTGCCATTCTAAGGCGATCAAAGTGCCCCATAAGAGCAACGCCATAGTTATCTGCTCATATGGGGCTTCTAGAGAAATGGATAGGTTGACGCTAAAGATTAACGAGCAAAAGAGTAAATAAGTAACCTTTAACCTAAACAGACAAATTTGCGTCCCACTTTCTCTGAACAACATACATATTCCACAAACAACTGAAGTAACATATCTTGGAGTCCACCTTGATAGACGATATACTTGGCGAAAGCACATTGAAGCTACATTGAACACAACTTAAATTAAAAGGAAGCAGCCTACATTGGTTAATAAATGCCGGTTCTCCGTTAAAATTGGAGTACAAGGTACTGTACGACGCAGTTCTCAAGCCAATTTGGAAATATGGCTCCGACCTATGGGAAATCGTATGTGTTAGCAACCTAAAAGTAATACAGTGAGCTAAATCAAAGAGACTATGAAATATAACAGGCGCACAGGGGAACATTCAGAATGAAAACATTCACAGAGATTTAAATGTGCGATCTGTTAAGGACAAAATCGAAAATGTAAAAGCGAAATATACGATCAAGCTACAGGCTCATCCAAATAGGCTTGCGCGGTCTCTAACATGGAGTATGCAAGTCTGCTCTGCATACCGCGAAAAGTGAAAAAGAAAGAAAACGGTGATAAATAGACGCAGCTACAGAAGTTTCTGGACCTTTTTGAACGTTTTCTTCGCTTCTTTTGGGCTGGATTCTTGTGCATAACGGATTCGTAGCTGCAACAAGACTACAAGCCGGCGGCTCTGCGAATCACGGAGGAGGAGAACTGCGATACATAGGCGCAAGATGGACGGGGAATCGCAGCACTGGCTGGCAATGAGCGGTGTGCAGCCGCATCCTGTCCGGCCTGTGGCCCCGACTCCTAGTGCACCTGCAGACAGGGAGATCCGACAATGGTTCTAGGAAGATCGCATCAGATGGCGCTGAATAGGTTTTTGCAGTTGGAACGGCGTCTGTCGAGAAGTCCGGAGCGGTAGAACAAAAATGTCGAGAGCAAGATCTTTAGATCTTTAAACGACGTGTTGTGGACTGGGCCTGCCCTTCAGAACGACATATCGCACGTCATACTAAATTGGCGGAAATTTCGTTTCGTTTTTGCAGCGGATAACCAGAAGACGTATCGTTGTATAGATGTTCATCCGGAAGACTCCCAATACCAGCGGATTTTATGGCTGGCGGCGGATGGGTCCATCAGCGTTTTCGCCTTGTCAACGTTAACCTTTGGGACGGCGTCTGCACCATTCACGGCCATCAGGGTCATCCAGCAGTTGGCGAAGGACGAGGCATTTGTGGATGATATTGTTTCCAGAGGTCACACGAATCTTTCTACTGGACGGATGGCATAATCCTTTTACACTGGCTGTCCGGAGACATCACTAGGTGGAAGACGTTCGTGACCAACAAGGTCGCGTTCATTCTGGATCATTCTTCGCCCTCGAAATGGAGGTATGTGGGCATGGCTGAGAATCCAGCGGACTGTGCGACAAGGGGACTGTCTCCGGGTGAATTGAAAGGCTTTAGCTTGTAGTGGCGAGGCCCTGAGTGGCTTACACGCAGTCCGAGTGACTGGCCTTCTATGGAGTTCGACCAGGTCGACACCAACGATGCCGCACTAGAGGCAAAGGCGGCCAAAGTACGAGTTCACAACACAGTCCCGCTTCCGTCGTTCGTTGGCAGATTTTCTACATTCAGTCGGGCTGTACGAGTCACGGTCTATGCGTTGCGGTTCAGGCACAATGCTGTCGGCAAGGGGAGAGGCGCATCGGGCCTCTAACCATTAAAGAGCTCGACTTTGCTTAGGGGCTATAGTGCGCATAGTGCATTTGGAAGCGGTGACAGGCCTCACCACGGATTTTTTTTGCTGGCGCTGGACAGATTCACCGGGAGGAGAGGGTTGGTTCAGCACCTCCATAGTGACAACGGGACCAACTTTGTGGGGGCGGACAATCTAATAAAAAAGTTCTACGGTAAGCTCCAAGAAGATTACGATCAGCTTATGGCACTTCAATCCTCCTCCGTAGCCCAATTTCGGCGGGCCGTGGGACCGACGTGAAGTCGGTGAAGCATCACCTGAAGAGGGTCTTTGCGGATCGAAGGCTCACCTATGAGGAGTTGGCTACGGTGCTTATAAGCATAGAAGCATGCCTCAACTCGCGACCGCTTTGCCCTCTTACAGCGGACGCAGACGGCCAAGATTTGCTCACGCCGGCTCATTTCTTGATTGGTGACTCGCTGCATGCTCCTCCTGAGTTTCACCCACAATCTAAGTCCTTCGCGGAGCAGTTCCTGATCCAGCAGGCAATGTTACGTCATTTCTGGAAGGCTTGGAGTCGGGACTGGCTAGCACATCGATAGCAGAGACTCAAATGGTGCCGCGAGGCTGAAGGGCTCCAGCTTGATGACCTCGTCATCATCAAGGACGATCGTTTTCCGCCATCGCAATAGCTACTGGGGCGCGTCGTCGAGCTAGACCCGGGGACGGATACGTTGGTTCTGGTTGTTACGTTTAAAACCAAGCACGGCCGGTTGAAGCGTTCGGTGTCCAAACTTTATCCACAACCGATCCGATCATAGGCGCCCTCACATACACACCTCAATTATAATTAACTTGTTTCTTGCGCACACTTCTTTTTTACTTTCCCATACTAGATTTTACCCCACAACCAGGATGAACCGGGCAAGCGAATGTTTCTCATGCTAGGTCTAGCATTGGCAGGCGGCATGTTAAGTTTACTGCTTGTCCCAGTGTACTGGAAGCGGGGAGCGATAACTGATCGCTCTCGCACTTCGGGACGATGCGTGGGAGCGAGAACAAAAGCGGGAAGTGGGCAAAGACAGTCATCTAACGCGGGACGCCATTTACATATGTAAATATATTAATAAACGTGAATTTTGTGAATTTATCTGTTAGTGTTTTGCATTGCCTGGGAACCCCTCTTACAATGACCCTTTGTTAGTCAAATACAAGGGTACAAAACTGTACACACTCTGTGCTCAACTTTTTCCACAAGATCTCTTGCGCCTTGACCATTTGCTGCCATCGCCTGAGTCGTGGAGCCTTTACACAGTGCGGTGGTGTCAGCACTTGCAAGATGTCTCCTTTCGTGGCTCCCTAGTCTAAATCTGAAGGGGGAAATTTAGCGATGTATATAAGGAAATACACGTTAAAGCTTTTCATAAGAATTTTAATACTTGCTATTGCCGGAGAGATTCACCGCAGCGAATGTGATGCAACAATGTAACGTTTTTGCGTTCCGGAAGATCATGGAAATGGTTCTCCATTTTTCCAGAGGCTTGAGCCAGTAGCGTACTGGAAGAACATCCTCTAGAACAAGATCCGTAGAGCTTAAGCATATTCGAACGTGGTGCCATTCTTTACATCAATTCTTGAATTTGCTGTGTTCTGTTGGACACTAATACTTTAAAACTTAATGGGGCTTCTTTATTGAAGACGACATGGTTGATGAATCAGACCACCAGTGTGAATCACAGGGTATGTCGGATATGTGCTTTACACTGGAGACGAGCTCTGCCAGCAATATCGTAGTTGATAACTCCAACCTAGGTATAGTTAGGGTTTTAAACGTGCTACCTTGGACTTTGAACAATGCATTTCAAATGTTACCAATCCAATCGCTTGTGCTTTCAAATAAATACACGTTCCGTCAGCAGCCATGCTTATATCACAGAAAGCGTAAAGTTGCACGGAAGCATTTGGCAACACGGCTATCTCCGGAACTTGATGTTTTCAACCATGCTTAGCTAAACGGCCAGTCCTAGCCAAAGTGAATACAGCTCCTCGGGTAATGGCCTATCCTACCTTAAAACTTTTTCCCAAAACGACTGAATGAATATTTTGCCGTTGACTAAAAGACTATTAAAGACTAAATGACTATTATACCAAGTGGATCATTTATCTTACGCTTGGATGGCTCACCACCTGGAATTTTAGACTCTCCCTCAAGAGTCCTAAACTCTATTGTCGTGGCTAGGGCACTGTTGGGCAACTAAGAGTTTTAATTGCTTCAGAATAAATACATTGGGGCCGTTCAATTTCCAAATTTGTATTACGAGTTAAAATCAAACCAAATGAACTCCGCAACAAAACCACGCCGAATGCAAGAAGCACAGCTTAACTACAAAAGCTTTGAGCTACAGCAGTTCTACAAAGCTTCCAAAAGCGCATGCGCTACAAAGTAACAGTTAAGTGCATGCGAGATTGGAAGAACCAAAGCAAACTAGAATCTGCTGATAAACCCACCGCTGCTTATCCATCTTTGCTTTGGCTGCTTGGTCCAACATCCTCCCCCCGTTGAAGCCTGGCCCTTCAACAAAGTCCTTGGGGCAGACACAGCCTTTCTTAAGTACGGCAACACGAACCATTTTTTTAGAACGATGGAACTTGTAGGTGGTCAAAAGACCATTCTCGTTGATCAAAACGTTTCATCTGCCAGCATCCAATGGCCACCTCATCGTTGCCCTTATTGTTCCCTTATGCTTTACGAACTTGCTTTCGGGACCGATCTCCTTGTTCTTCACATTTCCTTTAGCACTAGCAGCGACTTCCAAATCCAGTGAGACCTTGATGTCCTGGTATTCGTGCCGTCGATGGGACATCTCATCGCGTAGTCGAATAAGCTCCTACTCGAGCTAAGCCACCCCTGGCCGTGATGCTCGCGAGTTTCTGCACCAATTCACGTACGAGCTCAAAATTATGACTTGGCATTTAGACCGTGAATACGAACACGAGTCGAGTGCAACTCTTCGATGGACTTGTGCGTAGAGTTGGATGTGCGTGCAGCAGCCCCTTCTAGACGACGGACTTTAGCCTCGTCAAAGCAACTCGATGATTCGCATCTGCTTCTCATACTGGGAGCGCAACTCCTGTAGCGACTGCTTCAACTTCGCATCGCTTTACTCTGTCTGGCGGAGGCACGTCAGTGTCTCCTGCTCTAGAGCCTCGAACTGCTTGCGCAGACGATCCAACTCCTTGGTCATATCGTTCAGTTCATCAGTAATCTTCTTCCGATCGACATTGGCCAGGTTGAGGTCCTCCCACATAGGCTTGCTATCGATCTCACCACGAGCACGATCCCTGGCCGTGTCATCCCGATGACGATTCTTGATAGTAGTCCTCTCGTGGGTGACCGTGTCCCTGGTGGTCTGCATCTCGATCCCAGATCATTGTTCAGGTTCTACAGCTTAACCTACTCAGCCACTTGAGAGGGGCAGGAGCTCAGGGGAGTAAGGACCGCTGATGAAGCGGCCACACGAAGTTTCCCTGGGGTGCAAACATATCCAGAAACTACCCATCCAAAGCGCGACTTCTGCACAAGAAGCAGACCGTCTTCTAATTGGATTGGCCCAACTGAGATCAAAAAAGAGGCTGGCTCCAATCAACAAATCCACACGTCTCGTTTTGTGAGCATTCAGACCGATAAAGCTGAAGTTGGCTGGCCAGCCGTGATGTGATGAGATGAACTTGTGATCAAATAGCAAGGGAAGTCTCCTGATCGGCCACGAACGAAAATGTTGGCGTTAGCTGGAGAGGTCGAAACACCAGCGTCATTGGCAGGATCCAAGCCGGTAGCGCGAACGGAAGCAGTGCTGAGTAATTGCTCACAAGGGTGCAACAGGCCATGATGTCGGCGATTAAACGTTGAGCAGCGGAAAGATGAGCATCCGCGGGCTAAGTGCCCAGGCTTGAGGCAAACGAAGCAGAGGGCAAGACGATGTACTTCATTTTATCGTTCCTCAACTGGCAAGGTGAGGTACCTTGAGCAAGAACGCACAGCATGTGCCAGTATACCGCAAAGATAACACGGAGCCGGCCGCGCATTAAGAAGCATGCACGAACGATTATTAAATGCCCTACGTCGGCTTACTTGATCCGCTGGCAGATGCGGAGCTAAGGCCAAATCCACAGTCTCATATGTATGGCACCTTTGTTCCAAAAACCGAGCCATAGATCCCCAAGTTTGCAGGCTGCCATCATTTTTCCCACTTCGCCTTTGTGACACGGTCGAGCTTTTAAAAGATGATCTGGATGAGGAGGCAACCTCCAGTTTCGTCAATAAATGATATGACCATTGAATCGGTCGGATAACTCCCGAAGAGTTGCAACGGATCCCGGTTCGACTTCCCTTAGCTAAAAACTCTCGTTGATTTGAGCCTGGAATATTATTCGTCGATTACTGAAATCGTTGCGCAAAAGATCAAGGGCAACATCATAATTCGTATCAGTAATCTCCAACACTCTCACGGCTGAGCCACCTGAGCTTCTCTATCTTGGTCAAGTCAGAATGGCTTTCAATTGTCGTCTTAAATAGTGCGCAGAAAGCCGGCCAATTGGCATAGCCTCCGCTGAATGTTGGCATCGGCGACGGGGGCAATAAGGGAGGAGACTTCCACCTGGATGTCGAGGTGCACGTCCATGGCTAGCTATAATTTATAAAATATAATATAATTTAGCTCCTCCGATTCTTCCTGAAGCGTGGCAAATCGGTCACGCAGACTCTTCTTCATTGTCTCGAGGGTCATAATGGTGGAGTCCTTTACAGGTCAAGTTGAATTCAAAACAATTTTTTTAAAATTATGCCGTGCACCACACCGCCCAATTCAATCTTTCCAACCTGATCTATTTTGTTTTCGGCTTACCTTCGGCACGCTTTTAATCTAATTTATAGAAAATTTGTAAAACCTTTAATTCCCTGCTTGGCAAATGAAAATTTTTGGATAATTGAGATAAGACAGTTTCTTCTCTATTTTCTGGATTGTTTTGAACTATGTCATAGTTCGAAAGTGGTTCATATTTTAAACTGTGAATATTTACTATTTGGTTAGTACTGGTTGTATTCAGTAATCGGACAAATGCAATGTTGAATTTCCTGATTATGTATTACCATACTTTCTTCATCTGATGATAGATGAATCTCTGGGACCACTTGAGATCTTGCTGGTAGAATTATGAAATTATTACTGTATGTTACAGGAACATAAATTGGAAAATTCAAATTATTTGGTCTTAGGATAAACCAATCTTCATTATGATTGAAGTCTAGTTGACAATTGAATTTCTTTATGAAATCAATGCCTATTATTCCATCACATGGTATTGCGAAATGCAAATTTACTATATGAAAATCGTGTGGAATTGTATATTTATCTGTCTGTATCTCGAGGGAAGTTAAGCCTTTTGATTGAATTAGCTCTTGGCCCATGCCTTGAATGTTTATTTTATTATCTTTCTGAATATCACGAAGGATATCAGAATTTTATTTTAAAATTGATATTTCTGCACCAGTGTCAATTAAGAATACAAGTTTTCTGTTGGTTTCTGAATTCGTAAAGTTTACAAATATATTAAGACTAAGATTGATGGTGTGAACATTGTGGTTTACTGTTGAGGATCTGAAGGGTTAGAGTGTCCCGAATTATTCTGGGCAATTCTCACAGAATTATTTGTGTTACCGTTATTGTGGCCTTGATTCGAGTTGCCACGGCCTCTTGAGTTTCCTCTTTATTGGCCTCGTCCATTACTGTTATAGTTGGAACTGTTGTAGTTGTTTTAATTACTACGATAGTTTCCTCTGAAGTTTCCACGTCCGCGGTTTCTACCACGCTGTGAATAATTTTTAAAATAAAGGACAGTATTAGGTTGTCCAGTTCCTTCCGTGCAACTGTGGACGAACTTGGATATGACATCATTCATTGTGTTGAAGGTGCCAGCCAGCATGATAAGTTTTACCCTATCAATTGCGCAGTTCCTAGTCATTGCCTTGACGGCATGCTGAGTGGAATAATTCCATGCCACTTCAAGTGATAGACCGTCTGATATGTATTTTCCTTCTAAGGCTTTCGTCATCTGCTCAACCTATTGTATGTATTGGTTTGCAGTTTTGTTGCGTTGCTGTAGGTTCATCAATTTTGCTGACAATACTTCTACAGCTTCGCTCTTGACGTTGCCTTTAGTCTAGAAATCACCTCGGAAATCGTTGTTTCGTTTCCTATTATATTTCTAGCGGCACCCTTTAGTTTTGTTTTTATTATGGAGACTGCGAGCTGTTCGTGCTCGCCCTTTATTGCCTCTACTATTTCTAACGCATCCTCAAAACTTGTTAGATTTTCCGCTTTACCATCGAAAACTGGTATCAGCTTGGGTGCTGACTTTATGAAATCAATATTGGATTGTGCCTTGTGATAGGGTTGTTTGTCTCGCTAGGAGTATCAGAATCTGTGTAACTATCTTAATCTGTGTATACTGCTGGAAAAGTAAGATTATTTAAGTCTTCCTCTTTTATTTTAGGGTTTACCTCGCTAGGCTCTTCTAATTTTAATTCGTTCGTTTCAGCTGATTCTGGGTCAGGTGCTGTGTCTATTGCTATGGGAGTGTTTAGAACATTCGGTACTACTATTTCTAAACTGAATTTTTGTTTAACCGATATTAAATTAGATTGTAGTCGTATCAGAAGTTTATATACCTAAGACAAATGATCTTGATTCAATATCTCCCTGTGACCATGTATTAATATTCGCGCTTCGTTAAAGTTCTCTACTAATATTTCAACATGTTTTCTGACTGTGTTTTTCTGGATTGGTCTATTCAGGGTCACGGTCTTATACGATTTGTCAAAATTAGCTTCGATATTATGTATTTCATTGTATAATTCATTCCAATCCATTATATCATGGGCATTGCGATTAGCTTAGTAATTTTTTTTAAAATTATATAATTATTTTTATTGTATTTATTTTTTTTTTATTTTTATTTTATTGTATATTGTATGTTTAAAGATTGTTGCTTAGATTTTATCCAGGTCATTAGCCCAGCTCATATATGTTTTCTTTAAACATCTATTGTGGAGCTTATATATTTTATAAAAGAAATTTGGGCACATTATGACAACAATGATTATTAATAGTACATTTACCCAATATAAATCAATATTATTCGATTCTACTTTGTTTATGACATTGGCAGTGGAATCTATTGTTTTTATATCCAAAGTCATTTTTGTAGGTGGTACATATACCTTTATGTTATAATTTGGAATATAATTATTATAGTTTTCTATTGAGGATTTGCTTATTGCATTATCTCTAATCTATCTTTACAGGTTCCTACCTATTTTTTTTCATAGCTTAACGGGCTACACGAGTAATTGGCCGGAGAAGGTTCCGCTCAATTTTACAATTAATATTATATTATATAAAAAAAAATATGCATCGCAGTGCAATCAAATAAAATATGCAACGCAGTGCATGGGTTAATTCTGCGTCCTCTGCTGCGACGTTTGTTCTGATGCTCTTTTCGGTCCGAGTCAGCTGGTCGTCGCCGGCTTGGCTATGCTGACGCATAGTAGTGGTACTACTATCCGGCCACACCCACCCAAACGCTCACCAAGCTCAAAAGAGCTTTTCGCATTTTCTAGAAAAGTGTATATTTCTGTAACTATAAGGTATAGAAAGTTTAAATTAAGCATGTAGGTTTTTATGATGCCCCAAATGCAAAATGTTTTCATTCCAACAAGCCTCGCCCACAAAACCCGGAAAACCAAAAATACAAAAATCTCGGGACCTATAAGAGCTAGAAAGCTGACTTAAGAATACGTATATATGAGATGATACTGCAACTTGGCACAACTCTTCATTCGGTCACTCTAAGGCCCACAAACCGCGGAAAACTGTGGCGTATATAATATTATTATGAATTCCTTCGTTTGACTTTGTATAACTTATTTCTGTTAATATCTATCGATTTACTAAAGATGTTTTAAACCGGAACATTATTTCGATATTTATGAAGAAATTTAAGTTATAAGGCCTCACATGGCCAGTGAAGTCACTATCAGTTACTCAACATGGTTTCTCCAACAATAGGTGGCGCTTTGGGAATTTCAACTAGCACAATGAATAAATTAAAATTGTGAAATGTAGTATGCACTAATATTGAATACCCACTGTACCGAATACCTAAAGGGTACGCACTGTAACACTTTGTTGCAGTGTTTACATAATTCATGGTCCCGGTCATAAGCCCCAAGTGACCAAAATATGAACCGATCGCTATGGCTTAGGCCACACGCAGAAAGTGCTAGCGTCGTCATAATTGCCCCTCGCGCTCCTCACATAAGAGGGCATATGCTTATATACATAAGTACATAGATAGCCGTCTCTGTGCCGCCGCCTGCGACCAGTGCAGCAACGAGACTTAGCCTTAATTAGACTTAAAAGTATATTGTAAAGACACAATCAATCAAAGACCTCCAAGCACCACTGCTGCTCCCTTAACATCAAATAAAGATCCAACAAAGAAGAACTAATTTGTTGTACTTTTCAATATTTCCCTTGCATTCACCTTTCATCATACCTAAATTTTTTTACCCGATCAATACCGAAAACGATTGAGCCATGTCCGTCTGTCTTCGCATCCGTCCGTCTAGCGCATCTTATAGTGGTATTATCCGGCCACACCCACCCATACGTACACAAGGCTCAAAAGACTTTTCGCATTTTCTAGAAAAGCTGATAAGCTGGTGCTGGTAACTATAAGTGATAGAAAGTTCGGATTAAGCATCTAGGTTTTTATGGTGCTCCCAATACGAACTGTTTTTTCCGATCAAGCCACGCCCAATTTACAATTAATATTATATTATATAAAAAAAAATATGCATCGCAGTGCAATCATATAAAATATGCAACGCATTGCATGGGTTAATCCTGCGTCCTCTGCTGCGACGTTTGTTCTGATGCTCTTTTCGGTCCGCGTGAGCTGGTCGTCGCCGGCTTGGCTATGCTGACGCATAGTAGTGGTACTACTATCCGGCCACAGCCACCCAAACGCTCACCAAGCTCAAAAGAGCTTTTCGCATTTTCTAGAAAAGTGTATATTTCTGTAACTATAAGGTATAGAACGTTTAAATTAAGCACTTTGTTGCAGTGTTTACATAATTTGTGGTCCCGGTCATAAGCCCCAAGTGACCAAAATACGAACCGATCGCTATGGCTTAGGCCACACGCTGAAAGTGCTAGCGTCGTCATAATTGCATGAACGGACCGCATGTGCATACCCCTCGCGCTCCTCACATAAGAGGGCATATGTTTATATACATAAGTACATAGATAGCCGTCTCTGTGCCGCCGCCTGCAAGCAGTGCAGCAACGAGACTAAGCCTTAATTAGACTTAAAAGAATATTGTAAAGACACAATCAATCCAAGCCTGGGAGCGGTACCACTGCTGCTCCCTTAACATTAAATAAAGAATAAACAAAGTATCATGAACCCGAAGATGACAGGACGTGCGCGCTGACTGTTGGATTCCAAAACCGCTAACAACTCAAAAAATAAAAACGCCGTGCAAAAAGAAAAACAGCAAGCGAGCCATCAAGAAAAACCAGCTTAACAAGATGAAGAAGCAGATGCAGAAAAAAAAATTAAATCTGAGTGAGTAGAGTGTGATGGGGCGGGCTGTTGTAAAAAATATAATACAAAAAAGGAATAGCGCACTTGAAGTGGCTATTATATACAAGTGAACCACCCCCGACATGGGCCACAGCTGTAAAGCTGCAAAGTGAACTTGACTTTCTGAAGTCAAATATAAAAAAAAGCTTAAGACACCAGTCACAACTCACCCCAAAATTAATAAACGAAAAAAAAACTAAACCTCCATCGCCTAAGGAAATACCGACGAGGAAGGACCGCTGCCCCGCCGACTGCCCAGGGCCACTAAGCAGTGTGCACTGTAAATATACATGCACAGGGAAAAACAACTAGTGTGAGCGGCCATCCGACCCTTACACCACCGTGGGATAAGTTGCCTGTGCGAAGCCAGCACCGGCACCGCCTGAGCCCATAGGCCCAGGACAACAGCAGCAGATACCAACTGTGGGAGGCACGACCGCCACCTGCGCCCTAGAGGGAGCGTCAGCATAGCCAAGCCAACTATAATAATTATATTCCAAATTATAACATAAAGGTATATGTACCACCTACAAAAATGACTTTGGATATAAAAACAATAGATTCCACTGTCAATGTCATAAACAAAGTAGAATCGAATAATATTGATTTATATTGGGTACATGTACTATTAATAATCATTGTTGTCATAATGTGCCCAAATTTCTTTTATAAAATATATAAGCTCCACAATAGATGTTTAAAGAAAACATATATGAGCTGGGCTAATGACCTGGATAAAATCTAAGCAACAATCTTTAAACATACAATATATATATGTAATAAATAAAAATAACAATAAAAATAATTATATAATTTAAAAAAAAATTACTAAGCTAATCGCAATGCCCATGATATAATGGATTGGAATGAATTATACAATGAAATACATAATATCAAAGCTAATTTTGACAAATCGTATAAGTCCCTGACCCTGAATAGACCAATCCAGAAAAACACAGTCAGAAAACATGTTGAAATATTAGTAGAGAACTTTAACGAAGCGCGAATATTAATACATGGTCACAGGGAGATATTGAATCAAGATCATTTGTCTTAGGTATATAAACTTCTGATACGACTACGATCTAATTTAATATCGGTTAAACAAAAATTCAGTTTATAAATAGTAGTACCGAATGTTCCAAACACTCCCATAGCAATAGACACTGCTCCTGACCCAAAATCAGCTGAAACGAACGAATTAAAATTAGAAGAGCCTAGCGAGGTAAACCCCAAAATAGAAGAGGAAGATTTAAATAATCTTACTATTCCAGCGGTATACACAGATTAAGATAGTTACACAGATTCTGATACTCCTAGCGAGACAAGCAACCCTATCACAAGGCACAATCCAATATTGATTTCATAAAGTCAGCACCCAAGCTGATACCAGTTTTCGATGGTAAAGCGGAAAATCTAACAAGTTTTGAGGATGCGTTAGAAATAGTAGAGTCACTAGAAATATAATAGGAAACGAAACAACGATTTCCGAGGTGATTTCTAGACTAAAAGGCAACGTCAAGAGCTAAACTGTAGAAGTATTGTCAGCAAAACTGATGAACCTACAGCAACGCAAAAAAACTGCAAACCAATACACACAAGAGGTTGAGCAGATGAGGAAAGCCTTAGAAGGAAAATACATATCAGACGGTCTATCACTTGAAGTGGCATGGAATTATTCCACTCAGCATGCCGTCAAGGCAATGACTAAGAACTGCGCAATTGATAGGGTAAAACTTATCATGCTGGCTGGCACCTTCAACACAATGAATGATGTCATATCCAAGTTCGTCCACAGTTGCACGGAAGCAACTGGACAACCTAATACTGTCCTTTATTTTAAAAATTATTCACAGCGTGGTAGAAACCGCGGACGTGGAAACTTCAGAGGAAACTATCGTAGTAATTAAAACAACTACAACAGTTCCAACTATAACAGTAATGGACGAGGCCAATAAAGAGGAAACTCAGAGGCCGTGGCAACTCGAATCAAGGCCACAATAACGGTAACACAAATAATTCTGTGAGAATTGCCCAGAATAATTCGGGACACTCTAACCCTTCAGATCCTCAACAGTAAACCACAATGTTCACACCATCAATCTTAGTCTTAATATATTTGTAAACTTTACGAATTCAGAAACCAACAGAAAACTTGTATTCTTAATTGACACTGGTGCAGAAATATCAATTTTAAAATAAAATTCTGATATCCTTCGTGATATTCAGAAAGATAATAAAATAAACATTCAAGGCATGGGCCAAGAGCTAATTCAATCAAAAGGCTTAACTTCCCTCGAGATACAGACAGATAAATATACAATTCCACACGATTTTCATATAGTAAATTTGCATTTCGCAATACCATGTGATGGAATAATAGGCATTGATTTCATAAAGAAATTCAATTGTCAACTAGACTTCAATCATAATTAAGATTGGTTTATCCTAAGACCAAATAATTTGAATTTTCCAATTTATGTTCCTGTAACATACAGTAATAATTTCATAATTCTACCAGCAAGATCTCAAGTGGTCCGAGAGATTCATCTATCATCTATCTGTCTTATCTCAATTATCCAAAAATTTTCATTTGCCAAGCAGGGAATTAAAGGTTTTACAAATTTTTTATAAACTAGAGTTAAAAGCGTGCCGAAGGTAAGCCGAAAACAAAATAGATCAGGTTGGAAAGATTGAATTGGGCGGTGTGGTGCACGGCATAATTTTTAAAAATTTGTTTTGAATTCAACTTGACCTGTAAAGGACTCCACCATTATGACCCTCGAGACAATGAAGAAGAGTCTGCGTGACCGATTTGCCACGCTTCAGGAAGAATCGGAGGAGCTAAATTATATTATATTTTATAAATTATAGCTAGCCATGGACGTGCACCTCGACATCCAGGTGGAAGTCTCCTCCCTTATTGCCCCCGTCGCCGATGCCAACATTCAGCGATGGCTATGCCAATTGGCCGGCTTTCTGCGCACTATTTAAGACGACAATTGAAAGCCATTCTGACTTGACCAAGATAGAGAAGCTCAGCTGGCTCAGCCGTGAGAGTGTTGGAGATTACTGATACGAATTATGATGTTGCCCTTGATCTTTTGCGCAACGATTTCAGTAATCGACGAATAATATTCCAGGCTCAAATCAACGAGAGTTTTTAGCTAAGGGAAGTCGAACCGGGATCCGTTGCAACTCTTCGGGAGTTATCCGACCGATTCAATGGTCATATCATTTATTCCGGGACGGCAGACGAAATTGGAGGTTGCCTCCTCATCAAAATCATCTTTTAAAGGCTCGACCGTGTCACAAAGGCGAAGTGGGAAAAATGACGGCAGCCTGCAAGCTTGGGGATCTATGGCTCGGTTTTTGGAACAAAGGTGCCATACATATGAGACTGTGGATTTGGCCTTAGCTCCGCATCTTCCAGCGGATCAAGTAAGCCGACGTAGGGCATTTAATAATCGTTCGTGCATGCTTCTTAATGCGCGGCCGGCTCCGTGTTATCTGTGCGGTATCCTGGCACATGCTGTGCGTTCTTGCCCAAGGTACCTCACCTTGCCAGTTGACGAACGATAAGATGAAGTACAGCGTCCTGCCCTCTGCTTCGTTTGCCTCAAGCCTGGGCACTTAGCCCGCGGATGCTCATCTTTCCGCTGCTCAACGTTTAATCGCCGACATCATGGCCTGTTGCACCCTTGTGAGCAATTACTCAGCACTGCTTCCGTTCGCGCTACCGGCTTGGATACTGCCAATGACGCTGGGGTTGCGACCTCTCAAGTTCCGCCAGATAACGCCAACATTTTCGATCGTGGCCGACCAGGAGACTTCCTTTGCTACTTGATCACAAGTTCATCTCATCACATCACGGCTGGCCAGCCAGCTTCAGCTTTGTCGGTCTGAATGCTCTGTATCGGTGACTGGCCTTGGCGATACTGAAGTCACTACGGATGGAGCATCGGTTAATGCTTGCCTAAAGTCTCGCCTGTCTACGTCAGTATATATTTAGGTAGTTGTGGCGTCTCACTTCGGAGATCGTCAACCTGGTCTGAATAAAGATGTCTCCAACTGGATGGTAAATGCCAATGTGAATCTGGCAGATCCGAACTTCTACAAATCGAGACGAGGCAGAAGTCACGCTTTGGATGGGTAGTTTCTGGATATGTTTGCACCCCAGGGAAACTTCGTGTCATCAGCGGTCTTTACTCCCCTGAGCTCCTGCCCCTCTCAAGTGGCTGAGGAGGTTAAGCTGTAGAACCTGAACAATGATCTCGGAACGAGATGCAGACCACCAGGGACACGGTCACCCACGAGAGGACTACTATCAAGAACATGTTCGAGGCTGTGATGCTGGAGAAGCGTCGTCATCGGGATGACACGGCCAGGGATCGTGCTCGTGGTGAGATCGATAGCAAGCCTATGTGGGAGGACCTCAACCTGGCTAATGTCGATCGGAAGAAGATTACTGATGAACTGAACGATTTGACCAAGGAAATGGATCGTCTGCGCAAGCAGTTCGAAGTCACTTCCAAGGCTCTAGAGCAGGAGACACTGACGCACCTCCGCCAGACAGAGTAAAGCGATGCGAAGTTGAAGCAGTCGCTACAGGAGTTGCGCTCCCAGTATGAGAAGCAGATGCGAATCATCGAGTTGCTTTGACGAGGCTAAAGTCCGTCGTCTAGAAGGGGCTGCTGCACGCACATCCAACTCTACGCACAAGTCCATCGAAGAGTTGCACTCGACTCGTGTTCGTATTCACGGTCTAAATGCCAAGTCATAATTTTGAGCTCGTACGTGAATTGGTGCAGAAACTAGATAACACTCGCGAGCATCACGGCCAGGGGTGGCTTAGCTCGAGTAGGAGCTTATTCGACTACGCGATGAGATGTCCCATCGACGGCACGAATACCAGGACTTCAAGGTCTCTCTGGATTTGGAAGTCGCTGCTAGTGCTAAAGGAAATGTGAAGAACAAGGAGATCGGTCCCGAGAGAAAGTTCGTAAAGCATAAGGGAACAATAAGGGCAACGATGAGGTGGCCATTGGATGCTGGCAGATGAAACGTTTTGATCAACGAGAATGGTCTTTTGACCACCTACAAGTTCCATCGTTCTAAAAAAATGGTTCGTGTTGCCGTACTTAAGAAAGGCTGTGTCTGCCCCAAGGACTTTGTTGAAGGGCCAGGCTTCAACGGGGGGAGGATGTTGGACCAAGCAGCCAAAGCAAAGATGGATAAGCAGCGGTGGGTTTATCAGCAGATTCTAGTTTGCTTTGGTTCTTCCAATCTCGCATGCACTTAACTGTTACTTTGTAGCGCATGCGCTTTTGGAAGCTTTGTAGAACTGCTGTAGCTCAAAGCTTTTGTAGTTAAGCTGTGCTTCTTGCATTCGGCGTGGTTTAGTTGCGGAGTTCATTTGGTTTGATTTTAACTCGTAATACAAATTTGGAAATTGAACGGCCCCAATGTATTTATTCTGAAGCAATTAAAACTCTTAGTTGCCCAACAGTGCCCTAGCCACAACAATAGAGTTGTTGTCATTTAGTCTTTAATAGTCTTTTAGTCAACGGCAAAATATTCATTCAGTCGTTTTGGGAAAAAGTTTTAAGGTAGGATAGGCCATTACCCGAGGAGCTGTATTCACTTTGGCTAGGACTGGCCGTTTAGCTAAGCATGGTTGAAAACATCAAGTTCCGGAGATAGCCGTGTTGCCAAATGCTTCCGTGCAACTTTACGCTTTCTGTGATATAAGCATGGCTGCTGACGGAACGTGTATTTATTTGAAAGCACAAGCGATTGGATTGGTAACATTTGACATGCATTGTTCAAAGCCAAGGTAGCACGTTTAAAACCCTAACTATACCTAGGTTGGAGTTATCAACTACGATATTGCTGGCAGAGCTCGTCTCCAGTGTAAAGCACATATCCGACATACCCTGTGATTCACACTGGTGGTCTGATTCATCAACCATGTCGTCTTCAATAAAGAAGCCCCATTAAGTTTTAAAATATTAGTGTCCAACAGAACACAGCAAATTCAAGAATTGATGAAAGGAATGGCACCACGTTCGAATATGCTTAAGCTCTACGGATCTTGTTCTAGAGGATGTTCTTCCAGTACGCTACTGGCTCAAGCCTCTGGAAAAATGGAGAACCATTTCCATGATCTTCCGGAACGCAAAAACGTTACATTGTTGCATCACATTGGCTGCGGTGGATCTCTCCGGCAATAGCAAGTATTAAAATTTTTATGAAAAGCTTTAACGTGTATTTCCTGATATACATCGCTTAATTTCCCCCTTCAGATTTAGACTAGGGAGCCACGAAAGGAGACATCTTGCAAGTGCTGACACCACCGCACTGTGTAAAGGCTCCACGACTCAGGCGATGGCAGCAAATGGTCAAGGCGCAAGAGATCTTGTGGAAAAAGTTGAGCACAGAGTGTGTACAGTTTTGTACCCTTGTATTTGACTAACAAAGGGTCATTGTAAGAGGGGTTCCCAGGCAATGCAAAACACTAACAGATAAATTCACAAAATTCACGTTTATTAATATATTTACATATGTAAATGGCGTCCCGCGTTAGATGACTGTCTTTGCCCACTTCCCGCTTTTGTTCTCGCTCCCACGCATCGTCCCGAAGTGCGAGAGCGATCAGCTATCGCTCCCCGCTTCCAGTACACTGGGACAAGCAGTAAACTTAACATGCCGCCTGCCAATGCTAGACCTAGCATGAGAAACATTCGCTTGCCCGGTTCATCCTGGTTGTGGGGTAAAGTTTAGTATGGGAAAGTAAACAAGAAGTGTGCGCAAGAAACAAGTTAATTATAATTGAGGTGTGTATGTGAGGGCGCTTATGATCGGATCGGTTGTGGACAAAGTTTGGACACCGAACGCTTCAACCGGCCGTGCTTGGTTTTAAACGTAACAACCAGAACCAACGTATCCGTCCCCGGGTCTAGCTCGACGACGCGCCCCAGTAGCTTTTGCGACGGCGGAAAACGATCGTCCTTGATGATGACGAGGTCGTCAAGCTGGAGCCCTTCAGCCTCGCGGTACCATTTGAGTCTCTGCTATCGATGTGCTAGCCAGTCCCGACTCCAAGCCTTCCAGAAATGACGTAACATTGCCTGCTGGATCAGGAACTGCTCCGCGAAGGACTTAGATTGTGGGTGAAACTCAGGAGGCGCATGCAGCGAGTCACCAATCAAGAAATGAGCCGGCGTGAGCAAATCTTGGCCGTCTGCGTCCGCTGTAAGAGGGCAAAGCGGTCGTGAGTTGAGGCATGCTTCTATGCTTATAAGCACCGTAGCCAACTCCTCATAGGTGAGCCTTCGATCCGCAAAGACCCTCTTCAGGTGATGCTTCACCGACTTCACGTTAGCCTCCCACGGCCCGCCGAAATTGGGCTACTGAGGAGGATTGAAGTGCCATAAGCTGATCGTAATCTTCTTGGAGCTTACCGTAGAACTTTTTTATTAGATTGACCGCCCCCACAAAGTTGGTCCCGTTGTCACTATAGAGGTGCTGAACCAATCCTCTCCTCCCGGTGAATCTGTCAAGCGCGAGCAAAAAAATTCCGTGGTGAGGCCTGTCACCGCTTCCAAATGCACTCCCTTTGTTGCAAGGCAAATGAAAACGGCGATGTACCCCTTGTAGAAGCTGGTGCCTCGCAACCGTGCTGCCTTGAGCTCTATAGTGCCTGTGTAGTCAACTCCCGTTGCAACGAATCGTCGACTAGGGGGGTTGACTCGATGAAGCGGCAAGTCTCCCATGAGCCGAAGCCATTTCCGCACAACTCTTCGAACTGCCTGTTTCATTGAAAACGATTCCGGTTGCACTATGCGCACTATAGCCCCTTAAGCAAAGTCGAGCTCTTTAATGGTTAGAGGCCCGATGCGCCTCTCCCCTTGCCGACAGCATTGTGCCTGAACCGCAACGCATAGACCGTGACTCGTACAGCCCGACTGAATGTAGAAAATCTTCCAACGAACGACGGAAGCGGGACTGTGTTGTGAACTCGTACTTTGGCCGCCTTTGCCTCTAGTGCGGCATCGTTGGTGTCGACCTGGTCGAACTCCATAGAAGGCCAGTCACTCGGACTGCGTGTAAGCCACTCAGGGCCTCGCCACTACAAGCTAAAGCCTTTCAATTCACCCGGAGACAGTCCCCTTGTCGCACAGTCCGCTGGATTCTCAGCCGTGCCCACATACCTCCATTTCGAGGGCGAAGAATGATCCAGAATGAACGCGACCTTGTTGGTCACGAACGTCTTCCACCTAGTGATGTCTCCGTACAGCCAGTGTAAAAGGATTATGCCATCCGTCCAGTAGAAAGATTCGTGTGACCTCTGGAAACAATGTCATCCACAAATGCCTCGTCCTTCGCCAACTGCTGGATGACCCTGATGGCCGTGAATGGTGCAGACGCCGTCCCAAAGGTTAACGTTGACAAGGCGAAAACGCTGATGGACACATCCGCCGCCAGCCATAAAATCCGCTGGTATTGGGAGTCTTCCGGATGAACATCTATACAACGATACATCTTCTAGTTATCCGCTGCAAAAACGAAACGAAATTTCCGCCAATTCAGTATGACGTGCGACATGTCGTTCTGAAGGGCAGGCCCAGTGCACAACACGGCGTTTAAAGATCTTCCGTTGCTAGTCTTTGCGGAAAAAGCTTCTGTGTTTAAGCGACTGCAGCTCATTCTTAAAGACCGCATGATGAGGAGGCACGCAGGAAGCCACATGCCTATCCGTAGAAGTACGCTTCAGCGAACTGCTGTCACTGCCCACCGCCGGCGCTATTTGCTTGAGGGCAAATTACCCCTCGATCTCCTCGACATTTTTGTTCTACCGCTCCGGACTGCTCGACAGACGCCGTTCCAACTGCAAGAACCTATTCAGCGCCATCTGATGAGATCTTCCTAGAACCATTGTCGGATCTCCCTGTGTGCAGGTGCACTAGGAGTCGGGTCCACAGGCCGGACAGGATGCGGCTGCACACCGCTCATTGCCAGCCAGTGCTGCGATTCCCCGTCCAAAGCTTGAACGCAGCGGAATGCAGCCAGACAAGCATTGACCATGCTTAGCATCGACCGTATTAACTCTGTGTTGTCCTTCTGTAGCCTAGGCAACGCGTAAATGGCATTCATGTGGTGTGCCGAAACGAGGCGAGGATTTTTGAACTTCTTGATCATCAATCCCCAAGCCACCGAATAGTTCCCTTCCGGGAGCTGCATTTGACGGAAGTCATTATCGTGGTCCCTCGGCAGCGGCTCCTTGAGAAAGTGCAACTTCTGCACACTACTTAGATTGGCGTTGTTATGGATTAGGCCCGTGAAGGAATCATAATAGCCTGGCCAATCGACACACGCGCCGGAGAACTTTGGAACCGACATCTGGAGCATGTTCCGAACTGGAGCATGTAAAACCGAACTTGTCTACTAACTCAGTTATGTATAAAAGAATCCACCCCAAGACGAAGCGAAGATCATCGACCGTCTCCAAGGTTCGAAAAACTGTCATCTTGCGCCTATGTATCGCAGTTCTCCTCTTCCGTGATTCGCAGAGCCGCCGGCTTGTAGTCTTGTTGCAGCTACGAATCCGTTATGCACAAGAATCCAGCCCAAAAGAAGCGAAGAAAACGTTCAAAAAGGTCCAGAAACTTCTGTAGCTGCGTCTATTTATCACCGTTTTCTTTCTTTTTCACTTTTCGCGGTATGCAGAGCAGACTTGCATACTCCATGTTAGAGACCGCGCAAGCCTATTTGGATGAGCCTGTAGCTTGATCGTATATTTCGCTTTTACATTTTCGATTTCGTCCTTAACAGATCCAACATTTAAACCTCTGTGAATGTTTTCATTCTGAATGTTCCCTTGTGCGCCTGTTATATTTCATAGTCTCTTTGATTAAGCTCACTGTATTACTTTTAGGTTGCTAACACATACGATTCCCCATAGGTCGGAGTCATATTTCCAAATTGGCTTTAGAACTGCGTCGTACAGTACCTTGTACTCCAATTTTAACGGAGAACCGTGCTTCCTTTTAATTTAAGTTGTGTTCTCTTAGCTTCAATGTGCTTTCGCCAAGTATGTCGTCTATCAAGGTGGACTCCAAGATATGTTACTTCAGTTGTTTGTGGAATATGTATGTTGTTCAGAGATAGTGGGACGCAAGTTTGTCTGTTTAGGTTAAAGGTTACTTATTTACTCTTTTGCTCGTTAACCTTTAGCGTCAACCTATCCATTTCTCTAGAAGCCCCATATGAGCAGATAACTGTTGCGTTGCTCTTATGGGGCACTTTGATCGCCTTAGAATGGCAGTATCATCAGCAATTGATGCCGTTGTTGTGAGACTGGTTATCGGAAGGTCTGCTGTGTTAATTATATATAGTGTTGGTCCAAGCACGCTACCTTGAGGTACTCCTGCTTCAATTAGATATTATTCGGAGAGGGAATCTTTACCTCGCACTGCGAAACTTCTATGCACAATACATGACTCCAGTATTTAATGGGTGTTCAGTGGAAGCAAGATTTTAATTTTATAAATTAAGCCGCCCAGCCAAACGCGGTCGGAGGTCCAGAAATACTGCGGAACAATACTCTCGACTTTCAAATGTATTTCGTTTCTTGGAGTCATATTGATGACTGACATGCTGATACGTGCATGTACTGTACAGATCGGCAATTCTATAATAATTTTATGGAAGATTAAATCGTGTCATGGCGCTTTATTTTTTTCTTGAGCCCTTATAATTTTTATCAATTCTCTTGATTGGAATATGATAGGCAGGGTATCCTATATGGTATGGAATCGCTTGTGGTATCGTTGCATATCATGATCGGTATGCCAGTACCGCCATGAGCCTTGCCATCAGGATGGTTTGTTTCATCAAATATGTAGTTATTAAGGTGAAAATAGTTTTTGTTTGTTAGGTGAGTCTCTGATATAAGCATGGCGTCAATGTCATACTGATCTAGGAACTGCGAAAGCTTGTTTTTGTGCTGTCAAATGCAGTTCGCATTCTAGAAACATATTTTTAAGGAAACCATCTAAGAAGATTTCTGTTTAATTAATAGCTCCAAAAGGAGATTTTGAGAGCGCAAAAGTTCCTGCAGCGTTTGCTGTATTGCTGTATTGCATTACGTTGGTTATACTTAACAGTATTGCTTCAACGCCGTTAGGCAATTGCGAGTTTGCATTTGTATGGTGGCCAGTATTTTCTGGATTCTGGTTCAATATTGGTTGCCGCACTGTATCAGCAGTGGTTTGCTGACCTGTCAGTTTAGCTGCTGAGGCGTAAGTCACGTTGCTATAACTTAGCGCCTGTGCAAAAGAAACTCCTGGGGTCGTGGTCGATGGTATATATGGATAATTGTTTCGTGTTACAAGATTTCGAGCTGCAATTATACGTTGGCCTAGTCAACCTTTCAACTCTTTATAGGTAAGACAACATCTGTAAATTGCAATGTGGTTTCCACCACAATTCCCCCTTTTTTGCAGAGTGGTTTTCCTTGTTTACATGGCAGGCCTCAGTTGAATGTGGATCCCCGCAGGCAACGCTGACTGCGCGTAGTGTGCAGTAAGTTTTCGTGTGGGCGTGTTCCTGTCAATTCATCGCACAGGCCTATTCCGCTTATGGGGTGCCTCAACGGTGATCCTACGGTGCAATAGGTAATGAAGGTTATATATAGGGTGAACTTCATTGTTTTTCAAATGCATACTTTCAGGCTCGAACTCAACCTTGAACATTGGCTGTGGAACTCTGTTCTTATTTAATATATTACTTGCCTATTCGACTTTAAAACTATTTTCTTTAAGTCCAGCTATAATCTAAAAGAAAGGGACTGTTGCTTCGATACCTTAAATAACTACATTTGCCCTTGCAACTTTTAAGTTGGTAGGTATAGAAGTTAATTTTTCCGTTGTCAAGGTGTTTGCCCACTGATCGGTAATCTTTCTCGTCGTCCAGTTGTATTTTTGTTTCATTAATATTACTTCTTTTGATGGACTTTTCATAGAATTTGTTTGCTCCAATTTGATCAGTTATTTTTTTAACCAATTCTTCACTTCTTCTTCAAATTGTTGGTGGCCTTAGTTGCTTGGCTTTAGGTGTTTGAGCGTTATTATCATCATCTTTAGGGTCACTAAGAATAGAAAATCGGTTTCCTGTTAACGCATTGTTTGGCACAGTGGCTACAGTTTTCTTGTTACATTTTGATGCTTTTTTTTTTTTTAGCTGATTGTGAGCTTGTGAGCCTGTTTCCTGGTCGAAGTCACCGTTTTAAACGAGGGCATTGTGCTGGTCGTTGTTGTAATAAGCGTTATTTCTGATTTACGTGCCGACGATCGACTTATTTTTGCTGTCGAAACTTGCTCTATATGGTTTTTCGAGAGAGATATTTGGAAAAAAATGTATTATCGCTGATATTAGTAATTATAACACTTTATATTGAACATTTCCAATGCACTTGGGCACAAGTACACATGCGTACACTGTGAGCGTCTTTTCTCGAAACAGAATTCGGCTTTTGTGGAGTGTCTTAATTACACGGCGGAGCAATATAAAAAAACGTCTGTTGTCACTGACTTTAACTCTGTCCCTTGAAACAACGAAAAAGATGACCACAGAGTTTACAGCCCCAACAGGAGGAAGATGTTCGGAGCAGAAGTAACCATAACTTCGTAAAGTTTAAATGCCACTGGCTAATGTTTATTGTGATGGAGTTTTATAAACAAATGATAACGAAAAAGATTACCACAGAGTTTATAGCTTTGTCTGCCCGATCTTTCGATTCGCTTTCGCACTTATCTATCACTTTACTTATCTTTTATATTCTCTTATTTTTGTATGCAGAGCGGTCGAAATGCCGTCGCCTTTTTACGATCAGAACTAACGAAAGTTTACGCTCGTTGCAAATAAAATTGGCATATCTCAAAATAGTAGTTAAGGGCAGTTGTGTTCCCGGCACATCCGTAAGATCTGTCAATCTCGTTAGCACTAGCTAGGAAGGCAGAAGTCGGCATCGAACGAAGCGTTTTTGCTGCAACCAATTCCACGTCCATAAAACGGAGGAATCAGATACCTATTTTCCTTAGAATAAAAGCAATAATTTTTAGCGCAGACAGGACTACTGTATGGAGACTGGCAACCTAGTTTAGAATCCGGAACTCATGGGCTTAGATACATCATATTTAAGTCTAGACAGCTGACAAACTTACACAGTTCGTCATTACGTAGCCACTGCACTTCGACACAAAGTTTTGCAGTGCAATGTCTTAATCGAAAGATGGGACAGGTCGTCCATGGTTGCGTAAGGAATTATCTCACGGTTATGTCACTGCTCATGTGGGGCATCATAATCTTAACTTCGATTTAAGTTATAAACTAATGCTTTAATTTGAAAAGGTTTAAGGAATTAACAAAAGAAGATAATAAATATAAAATGTTAACAGCAATATGATGGGCACTTCGCGGCTTGTGAACGGTGGATTGGTCGCGGGCGGCGGCTAAATTGGTTTTACTGCGCAGACATTATTTAATACATTTTCCATGGTTTCAGCCTTTTTCTTTGCGGACGGGCTAAGTGTTGGAATCTGAAACTATTATCCCTTCCTGTATCTTAGCATTTGTTTAGACAGATAAACAGATTTTTAAAGATAAATCGAACGGAGATGTATAGACTCTATTTTTGAGGGAAGTCTTCGACACTATTCAAAGAATACAAATCTAAATTATTAACAAATACTCATATTGGTTCTTCTAAAGTACTTTCAATGTTTACGTCTGTGGACAACTTAATTTTATTAAAACAATATTATTCCTTGCTTTGTAAAACATTTTCAGAACTTGCCAAGAGGACGCCACTTTATTTGGAAGCAGCATGAAAATGCCCACCTTTCCCACCTCGACACGCACTTTATACATTCTTAAAAGTGAAATAACACGAAGCTTAAATGTACAATAATATTTTTTAAAAATATGAAAAACTCGGACTTATCAAAATTAAGCAAATCAAGGATCTGGACCAGTTTTTCAAAGCCATTTTATTCAGTAAGTTAAATTATTATAATCCCTTAGCTTAAAAACAACTTATGTATTTCTGTGTAATAATTATTCAGACTGCAGTTCTAGCATCTGTGTCAAAAAATATAGTTAAAATCATTTCTAAAACAAGAATTGGATCAAGCACGACGAAATTCAGATCCACTTTCGCTAATCCTTCTGTTTCAAATGAAGATTCGGTAAGTAATAGATGTTTTAAGCCACGCTTTTCACGCTTAAAGAAAAAACATTCAAAAATATGTATGATTACTTATAACTTTATATATCTCTTACATTTTCTAAGATCGACTCGGCTATTGAGCCTGGTCAGGAGTATATAAAATTTATAGATTCGGAAACGACTTCCCTTCATAGTCGAAACAACGATTATCAGATATCCGTTTTACCAAATTGTATACTATAATTGCTTGCCTTCTTTCTGTAATTTATAAAATGTTTCCTACATTATAAACCTATACTCTTCGAGTAAAAGAAAGCACGACGCTTATTTCCTATTGTAAATCAAAGCAAAACGTTATTATTTGAACTATCCTTTAAAGTTTTCCTTTCTCCAGACTCTGATGGCTATGAAAGTTTTACTAACTTTCTGAGTAGTGCTTTTTGGTGCAAGACAATTAAACTGAACTTTATAGCCTCATAATGCGCTTGCACTTCTCAATACTAGTCTACAGAAAGGCGGTATTTTTCAAGATTCAAAAATGAGGGAAGCATGGCAAATGCGGTTTTTAGAGTAACTCGCAGTATTTATCATACTGCTAGTGTTTCAATCAGCGATAATTTCCGCTATCTGATTGCCGTGGGTAATGTCGCTAAAACAGCTGATTAAAAATTATGTATGTAACCTTTTCATTAATTCTACATCTCCGGCATTCAATTTCCCTGACATAACATTTTACATTAAATTCAGAAAGTTCAAGCTTCTATAGATTATTTTGTCAAGTTGCTAAAAAAAATAATAATAGTCTAGTCTCTAGAAATTAAATTGGTTAAATTTCAAATTTTGTTTATTTTTTGAAGGGGTTTTTGTGCGATTTACGTAAGAATTTAAGATACAGCGGGTGACCCCGAAAGGAGAAAAAACAAGAGGAAACGCTATAGTTTAGTGCCGCGAATATAAGATACCCGTTACTGTTTAACACAACTTTAAAATATTCATTTTGCTAGTGGAAATTCATAAGGAGCCACCTATTGTTAGAGAAAGCATGGTGAGTAACTGATAGTGACGTCACTGCTGATGTGAGGCCTTATAACCTAAATTTCTATATAATAAGCAAAATAATGTTCCGATTTAAAAAATCTTTAGTAAATCGATAGATATTAACAGAAATAAGTTATACAAGTCAAACGAAGGCATTCATAATAATATTATAGACGCCTCAGTTTTCCGCCACATTCACCATATACTTAGCTTCCCTCAAATAGTCTTCGTCATTCAAGATTCCTTTAGTCTTAGTTGATTTTGTAGGGCTGTGAATATAGCTGTTGGTAATGGCTTTGTTAACATATCCGCCAATTGTAAATCTGTGGGAATATACTTGTTAGAAATTAGTTTATTTTCAATTCGCTCCCTGGTAAAATGATATTTAATATCTATATGCTTAGTTCTCTTGTGACAAGTAGGATTATTGGCTTGGTGGTCCTCGATTTCAATTGGATATCAATTGGATTATCAGTCTTTATTTTAATTTCACATTAGCCATAATGCTTCCATATATTCTGCTTCGGGAGACGAAGCAGCAACAGATTTTTGTTTGATAGTACTTATCATATACATTTAAGAGCCAATTCAATTTCTAGATAGTGCTTCACATGAATCTTCAGATTAAAAAGCCTCATAATTTAGTTTACTGGGAAGTAGTGTACTAACTGAATAACAATCTTCCATATTGAATTTTCTTTAAAAATGTTTAATATGTGCAGATTGACTGAGAAAAGTTTCATCACCTTTTCTATCAATGTCATACCAATGAAATATTAACATTTCATGTAAGTCAGTCATTTGAAACTTATTTTAAAGATAAGTTTTAGTTTCTGACATTCTTTTGGGAACACTGGTAGCAATTAGTACATCGTTCAAATAATTAGTAGTAAAAAGCGGCTTCTGGGCCAGATGTATAGGCAAATAAATGTGACATTAATGGTTTTTATCAATTAACTGTGACATTATTGGTTTTTTTACCAAAACTCGTTATCTGTCTGTCGGTCTCTTCCATCAGAATGGATTCTGATGGAAGTTGTTTATCCTAATGAAGTGTCACTTCACACTCATGCATCAGATATATAAGCATCTTTTAGGCGCATGTTACGGCATCCGTTGCGCACGTTACTTAAACTAAAAAAAATGTGTTAATTTTATTGTTTCTTTATTTCTTTATGAAATTATTAATTATTTGTCTGGAAGCAGTTATCTGAGGTCTTCTTTCCTGACTCATATTATAGTCTGAAGTACTTTTTGTTTTGAAATCATGAACCCATAATTTACATTTTTTGTTTATGCATGACTGTGGGAATGTCTTAGGAGGATTGGGAACGTCTTGAGGAAAGTTTCAAGTGGTTTATTAAAATTTCAAAGTTTTAAAGATTTCTTCAAGACAAAGGGATGGTATAAACGAGTAACTGATATATAAGTCGGAGAATTTAGTTAATTCTTCCAAATCATTGAAGTTGCATTAAATATATAAACACAAATAAATATTTTTAAAATAAATATTAAATAAAAAGGATTAAAAATGAATAACCAATTCGAGTTTTGTAATTCGTGTCAATTGTTTGTTATTAAGAACAAGTGGACAAACCATGTCCGCACGGAAATGCATTAGAAGAATGCAATTCAACCCGTCGATGGACGCATTAAGAAAATTTCGGAAAAATTTCAAGGAAGGAATTTCCATTACATGTATGTAAACAATGGAATGGAAATCCAATTACCTGAAAACTTTATGAGTTAAGCCGGATTGTTTTTGCTCACATATCTCAAAACATTATTAGAGAGTTATATATCGGTAATTTCGAGTTATTTGCCGAATATATACTCTTTAAGAATGAAACGGAAGGAATTGAGATTAAAAGTTTTTAAAGTAAAATGAGTATTATGAATCAATACTCGGATTTGGAATCTATTTTTCTTGAGCATACTATGGAAATAGTAACAAAAACGTAAGAATTCCAAGAAATAGATAACGGTTGGGCATTAATTAAAATAATAAGCCTAGAAATGAATGTGAACCAATATACACCTTTATCAGGTTCATCATATAACCCGCTTCCAAAAAAAAAATAATAATAAAAATAATGCATGCTGTTTTAAATGGCCTTGATATCGGCTTTAATAAATGTAAAAAGCCCCAATGATGTAGTTCATATAATATTGATATATCTACTGAAAAAATTTATTTGAATAGTGGGTTAATATTAAATTTCACCACTTTCAATTTCCCTTTGGAAATAAAATGTGAGAAAATATTTTTAACCCTCTACCGCATACAAAGCCATATATGGCTTCTCACTTTCAATAATTTTTTTTTGCAATAAAACGGTACATATACTAAACCGTTTGTTATCACTAATTCTCTTTCAACTATTTTCTGTAAGATGTCTATACTCAGAACTTCTTTGTGTTGCCTTATCTCAAGTTTCAATCAGTTTTGTGCTCGCGCCTCAAGCAGACGAACGAAAGTGAATTGCGGTGAAATTAAAATAAAAATTACTACACTAAAAATCAGTTTTATCACTGAAAAGTATTTTTTTCTAAGAGAATATAAAGTTTTCGTTCATAAAAAATAGAATTTGACTATAGGTGAGCATCACATATACTATTCTATGCAAATAACTGTGGACGCCATATATGGCTCTATATGCAGTAACGTATCAGGTTTTAGCTACGACTTTGATATTTTTGCGGGAGCCCAAAGTGATACCTATCCGGAGGGAGCGCCTAATTTGGGAGTAAGCGGCGGTATGGGTGGCGTTGACTTACTGGATTCTTTACTTGGACTTTATAGAATTCAATTGCGCTCAAGAAAATGGTATAAGAAAATATTTTTTCACATGATTGATATGTGCGTAGTGAATTCATGGATTCTATGGCGTCGTAAGTCAGATCAATATATGCCACTCTTCGATTTCAAGCTTTTTATAGCTGAGCACCTGTGCAAGGCAGGAAAAGTAAAGAAGCGCGGACGACCTGCGATGACTCCAACTTCATCCCCGTGTACAAGTAGGGAAGGTACTCCTACTATCAACAAAAGACGAAAGCACCAGGAAATTCCATTGAATTCTGTTCGGGAGGACCATATTGGCCATTTTCCCACCTGGAAAAAGCAACGGAAACTCTGCAAAAATAATTGCTCTTTCCGCTCATACACCTTTTGTGAGAAATGCAATGTATTTCTATGCTACAACGACAAAAGAAACACAGAAGACAAAAGCGACACAACGACAAAAGAAAGAAAAGATCACAGTGGTTTTGTAATGTTTGTCTGAATTTCTCTGGATCTGCGGATGCTGCTCTAAGACATAAGACTCTTTGTTGCGGAAAAGTGTCCAGGCTACCGGAATTACACAAACGAACTCTGGAGTTTACGCAATACCGCAAGCAGCTTGAGGTTCCGTTCGTCGTATACGCTGACTTTGAATGTGTACTGGAGCCGAGAAATATTGAAGTAAGCCCAAAATTATTCAATTTAAACTCTCATATAGTTATAGCTTATGCTTATTATATTAAGTGTGCCTTTGATTCTAGGCTATATAAATTTGTAATAAAAACACAGGATCAAATTTTGTAGACTCTCTTGTACAAGATTTATCAAAACTGAATGATGAGTACATGTATAAGATTAATCCCATCATAGTGAATCCAGAAAATGAGATTGAATTTCTGAATTCATTAAATTTTTATATTTGTAAAAAAATATTATTAAATGGTAGAGTTAGGGACCATTGTCATTAAACAGGGTTTATTTAGGAGTGCAGCTCATTCTATATGTAACTTACAGTATAGACTATCTAAATTCATACCAGTGTTTTTCCATAAGTTTTTTTTTTCCTCAGTTTTTCACTACATCAGGTCTATCTTGGGCAGCCATGATAAAGGTCACAAATATTTAACTAAATATTCAAATATTCCTTGAAATTGTCCGTCGCCGTATGCAGACGTGTATTTTTATTGTGCCCCGGAAAAAAAAATAAAGTATTCAATAATATCCAAAAAAGTGCAGTGACTGGTTTCGTAAACCAAAACAACGCGAAAAGACGCTTTCAGCGATGAAATTCGCTAATATTTATATTGATTAATTAATTTTATTAATATAAAACAAAACACCAATTCTAACAAACTCAACCTCGACTGCAATGAGTTTAAACGACGTTCGCACACAACGTCAACGTGAGAAAGTCGAGAGACGGCTCTCAGTACAAAGAAACAACGCTTACTTCTCTTTCAAAGCAACCGAAAGTAATGCAAGCTCTTCCCAAACACGGTCAATTACCCCAAACTTGACCGAATTCCTAAACGTAGAGAGCGAGAGAGCGCGTTCTTGCTCCCCCTCGCTACCATCGATGTCTCTGCAGCCAAAGAGCGCAGCAACTAGCACCGCAATTTCTTTGACAACGTCCACCGTAACAACAACAACAACCGCAACTGTAACGACAGCGCGATTAACGACGTCATCAGCTAGCAGCGCAGATATTAATATTTCTGCCCCTGCGCTGCCCGAAAAAGAGAACAAAAACAAAGAAAATATTAAGCCGGCTGTGCAGACTGGTATGGATCGCTACATCCAAATCAAAAGGAAGTTAAGCCCCCTAAACTCGCAACGCAAAATAACCCGTGGCAATGCTAACATAGCTGCAATAGAAACGCCCTCTAACTCAAACCGTTTTAAAATCTTGGCAGACTATGAGGATGATGCCGAATATACTGAAGTCGAAAAAAGGTAGACTAAGCCCCCGCCAATTTACATACGAGAAAAAAGTTCCAACGTTCTTGTCAATAAAATTATAGAGCTTATTGGCATGGACACTTTTCACATAATACCACTCGTAAAGGGCAAGATCCAGGAAAGAAAAGTTCAAACGAAGTCTGAAGATAATTACAGAGTATTATCAAAATATCTCACCGACAAAAAAAAGAACTTTTATACTTATCAGCTAAAAAGCAGCAAGGGCCTGCAAGTCGTACTTAAGGGCATAGAGTCCGAAGTATCGCCTGCAGAGATAACAAGGGCGCTACAAGAGAAGGGATTTAGCGCTAAGACAGTCTTCAATATCCTTAACAGGGATAGAAAGCCGCAGCCACTCTTTAAGGTTGAGCTCGAACCAGAAATTAAGCCCCTAAAGAATTACGAAGTGCAGCCTATATACAATCTTCAGTTCCTGCTGCACCGCAGAATTACGGTTGAAGAGCCGCACAAACGCAATGGCCCGGTACAATGTGCGAACTGCCAAGAATTTGGCCATACAAGGTCTTACTGTAAACTGCGCCCAGTGTGTGTAGTTTTTGGTGAGCTTCATGACTCCGCACACTGCCCAGCGAGAAAAGATGACCACAACTCAAAAAAGTGCGGCAACTGCGGTGGAAATCACACTGCTAACTATTGAGGTTGCCCAGTTTATAAGGAGCTGAAAAGTCGAATCCACCAGAGGGGAATTACTGCCCGCACCCAAAATAAACAGTTGCTAGCCTCCAGGTCAAACCCTGAAGTCTTCTTCTCGACAGAGCCAGATCCTCACTAGGACCCATAAACTCAGCCAAAAATGTTACATGCGCAAGTGCTTTAAAATTAGGACTGTCTACCCCAGCCTCAAAAAGCTCATTGCCGCAATCAGCATACCAAGAACCGAACACGGCTCAGCAGCATCAACCGACAGAGCAGCCAAAACGTAACTTTGAAGCTATGATATGCAGTCTACAACAAAGCCTTACGGAGTTTATGTCGTTTATGCGTACAACAATGCAAGATCTGATGCGAAACCAAAATCTATTAATACAAATGCTGGTTTCGCAACAATCCAAATAATGACTTCCCTACGAATATCTACGTGAAACGCTAACGGCGTTTCGCAGCATAAGCTCGAGTTAGCGCAATTCCTACTAGACAATCAAATCGACGTTATGCTGCTTTCAGAAACACATCTTACAAACAGATACAATTTTCAACTACGAGGATATTCATTCTATGGAACAAACCATCCATATGGTAAAGCACACGGCACCATTATCATACGAAATTTGCTAAAAACTACCTACAGGCCACATCCATAAATATACACCTAAATACTGGCAAGCAATTAATGCTAGCCGCCGTATACTGCCCCCCACGCTTCACAACAGCCGAAGATGAGTTTTTGCAATTTTTCCACTCACTCGGAGACCACTTCATAGCAGCAGGAGACTACAATGCCAAGCACACACACTGGGGATCTCGTCTCGTGACACCAAAAGGAAAGCAGCTCTATAATGCAATTATCAAAGCCAAGAACAAGCTCGACTATGTTTCTTCTGGCACACCAACATACTGGCCGGTAGACCCAAAGAAACTGCCGGATTTAATAGACTTTGCGATTACATCATTGCATCATCAAAAGACAACTGAATCCGAAAAAATCCCCGGGCTGCGACCTCATAACTCCCAAAATGATCATTGAGCTCCCATACTGCGCCGTTTGCACTCTCACCCAGCTCTTTAATGCCATCGCAAAACTTGGCCACTTTCCAGTGAGATGGAAAAAGTCAATTATAATAATGATAGCAAAGCCGGGGAAAGACCACACTATCCCCACGTCATATAGACCTATAAGCCTATTCTCTTGCCTATCTAAACTCTTTGAAAAATGCCTAATGACACGAATAAACACATACCTGAGAATCCAGGAAGGAAACCCGTCACACCAATTTGGGTTTCGTGAAAAGCATGGAAAAATTGAGCAGGTCAACCGGATAACATCAGAAATTCGAAACGCTTTCGAAAAACGAGAGTACTGTACTGCCATATTTTTAGATGTCTCTCAAGCATTTGATAGAGTCTGGCTAGAAGGTCTAATGTACAAGATCAAGACAATGCTCCCCTACAGCACCCACAAGATCTTAGAGTCTTACCTTCACGACAGAAAATTTGTTGTGAGGTGCAACACTGCTATATCTGATGATTACACTGTTGGAGCTGGAGTTCCTCAAGGTAGCGTGCTAGGGCCAACACTATATGTCCTCTACACAGCAGACATCCCGACTAGCACACGTCTAACAACATCTACGATTGCCGATGACACAGCTATTCTTAGCCATTTTTAAATGCCCGACTCAAGCAACTGCGCAGCTAGCTCGTCATATGGTCGATGTTGATAAATGGCTATCAGATTGGCGAATTAAAGTGAACGAATAAAAATGCAAACACGTTACGTTCACTCTGAACAGGCAAAACTGCCCGCCGATTACGTTAAACAACACTCTACTCCCACAAGCAAACGAAGTAACTTACCTAGGAGTACATCTCGACAGAAGACTAACATGGCGCCGGCGTATTGAAGCCAAAAGAACACACCTAAAGCTAAAAGCCAGCAACCTTCATTGGCTTATCAACTCGGTACTAAAACCTATATGGATGTACGGCTCCTAGTTATGGGGGAACGCCAGCAATAGCAACATTGACATTGTTCAGAGAGTTCAGTCGAAGATCCTGAGAACAATCACCGGGGTACCGTGGTACGTTCGCAACGAAAACATACACCGCGACTTAAACATTCAACCAGTCAAAGAAGTGATCGCAGAACAAAAGGTAAAGTACTTAACCAAGCTATCGGTGCACCCTAAAACCTGGTCTAACAAGGTTGAGCAACCAATCACGCCTTCGTCGCAATGACCTACCCACCCAGCGACCGACCTGAGGGACGCGCAACCAGAATGCAGTCTTAGTATACTGTTAGTTAAATTTTAATGTTAAGATTCGTCAACTTATTGTTAGTCTCAAAATTAAGAGTAGATTCAATAAATAAAAGCAAAACTATAAAAAAAAAAGAAAGTAATTGAGCATCTTTCTTTTAAATCCATCGGAAAATGGTCTTACAAGCCATTTAGCGTAATCTTTTCATCATTGGAAATTGGTCTGACAAACCAATTAGCGTGATATATTCACCATCATTAGAAATTGGTCTTACAAACCAATTTGCGTGATCTATTCACCGTCATCGGAAAATGGTCTTACAAGCCATTTAGCGTGATCTATTCCCCATCATTGGAAAATGGTCTTACATACCATCAGGGGCTTATAATTCTGCAACCATCACTTTTTTAAAACATAACTATTTTTAAAACAAATCAAAAGCTAAGTTAGCGGACAGATTTCATTTCACTTCCTATGAAATAATGAGGTCCCTTAAGGAACACTATTATTATAGAATACAATTAACAATACATTCAGTAAGAAATCCAATTCGAAATATTTTTTGGTAAAATATAAATACAAACCAAATACTTATAAATATTACTAAAAAAAATACTAAGTACAAATATAAAGAAGCAATGAACGGTATACAAAACATTGATCAAAAACAAATTATCGATTTAGAAAACCAGAGCATGGGAAGTGCATAGTTTGTTGCTTGTCCTATTGTGTGGGATCGCTGCGATGAGCCTTTTTAATTGATAATGCATGGGTTCGAGAGAGGGAGAACGGAGGAGAGGACAGAAGTCAGTCTGAACTTGTAAACGACACTGAATGCACGTCGCCGGTCGAAAGCGACCATACCATACCGAATCAGTTATTAATTAAACGTTTTTGAACTGAGTTATTCGAGTTACTTTACTATCCTTATACACAACAACAATAAATTATGATGTGTTCACAAGTTGTACTTTCTCAAACAGTCGTTGCCAGTAAGTCGCGATAATGATATCCGTCAAATGCAGCTTAGGGAGCTCATTCCACGAACTTGTGGAATGATGATCAAGAGGTACAATAATCCTTTTCCTGTTTTCTCACACCACATAAACGCCATCCACGCGATGCCCAGGCTGCAAAAGGATAATACGGATGTTGAGCACAGTCAATGTTTGCTTGGCTGAAGTTCGCCGCGTTCAAGTCTTGGAAGGGGAATCTCAGCACTGGTTGGCGGACATTAAGGAAACGGTGCCACCGTTCCATTTTATTTTTAAATTCATTTTTTTTCCGATCAGCTGATCATAATAGATGCGATTGAATTCCGAAGTTCGTCGTACGACTCCAATACTGGCTTAGGATCTGGTAAGGATCTACCTACCCGAGAAACGAGTGCGAGTACACAGTGGTTTTTCTTCAGCTCGTACTCTCTTATACCGCCTTGTAACTCTCGTTAGCACTTTCACTCTCTCGCTCCTAACTGTTTCTGTCGAACTCCCTTCTTCTTCCCAAAAAATATTTTTCTGGCACATATTAGTAATTATTTGTCAAAATGTCCGATGTTATCTGTCGCGTTAAAAAATGCAATAAAATTGTGTCGGGGGACCAATTAGGCGTCCTCTGTTGCCTGTATGATAACATTGCGTACTCCAAGTCAGCCACCATTCCGGATGCTTTGGGTCGTTCCGACTCTGGCTTACACTACTGTCATGAGGGCCAGAGGGAAATTAGATCGTTTATGCGATCAGGTATTTGTTGCTTTTCGTAAAGCAAACGACCTGTCTTCGACGCTAGATACCCAGTTCAACTACGCGTTTGCTCCCATCGGTTACCGCCAGTAATGTGACTGGAGACTTAGAATTAATCTCAGTTAAAATCTCATTCTTATGGTTAAATTTGTATTTCACCAGTTCGTATATTCCGCTTAAGTCGGATTACTTGACGTATGAGCGGCACCTAGCAGCTATTCAGCCTGTCTTCTCAATGTTATCGGACATGGATCAGCTGGTGGAGTTAGGTGACTTCCACTTACCCCAGGTTGCATGGTCCATAAATGAGAACACTTTAGCTTTAACCCCTACGTAACATCATGACATTACCGCTGACATGATAGACATGTCACTGACTCAAATTAATCATATAGGGAATTCTCTAGGTCGTTTGCTCGGTGCTTCTGTGCTTCCTCTCTGATACGGAGACCGTATCCATATCCGAAGCTCCACCTCTCACACATCCTGAAGAGCAATATAATCCCACCTTAGATCTTGTTATCTATGATGAAAATTCAATGTTTTCGCAGCTTTTAAAAAAATAAATAACTATATTTAAAAATTAGACTGGTCCGATTTTTACTCATGTACATGTCGACTACTTTATATATATTTCATAGTACAATTAACATAATTTTTGATCGCTTCGCTCTGTTGCGGTATCCGGCTATCCGGATAAGCCCCCTTGGCATAGATGCACCCTTCTAAATTATTAAATATCAAGTTAAGACTATACTATATACTAATACTTCAGAACAGGTAGCAATGGCAGTTAAGTGCATTATATGGTGTATGGTGTATAGTACAAAATTGTGGCAATTTGAGCCACCCCTTCGGTGGGGAAAACCGTTGCGATGCTCCCAAATCTCTTGGCGCTGCCAGTTGCTGATCTGGCTTGAAGTCGATGGGGTGATTGAAAATTTCTATTCCCTGGAGAACACTGTAAATTGATTTCCTTCACTTGGCCGTACTATTTTTTTTCTAAGCCCAAAGGCTTTTCTCCTCCATCGTACTGATTGTTTAAGTGGAGACCAAGATCCGTCGATATTGTTACACAAAAGGTCACTAAAACAATGAGGACTACTTTTAAGTAACTTAACCCGGCGGACAATTCTCCGCTTACCCCACTTTGCACTGCCACTACTTATTCACATTTGTGAGGCTTGTTTCCGCTGTGCGCAGCTTTTATAGGGACGCCGCCTCACATTAGAAGGAGAAAGCCTATCATTCCTTTCATTCCTTTTAGACCAAGCCTTTCCGCACTTTGACCCTAGAATCTCTCGATCTCCACAAGAGAGGTATAGGCGCTCAGCAAATTCCTGCGCTTGTTGGCTTTGTTGCCAAGCGTAGCCAATATGTTGCTAAGCCTAGGAACATTCCTCGGGAACATTTCTCTTCGTAACGTTTGCATCTGTATCTGTACAAGCGACCATTACAATTCCCCCTTGCTTAAATAAGACTGGGGCTCACTGATTGAGCGACAGGTCTGATACCGCTTGTGGCCTTAACTTGCAAGCTACTGCCTTATGTCCTTAGCATGAAATTTCCCAAGGAGCGTCCCCTGCCTATCCTCAAGTTCGTAGTAGGCTTCTCCTAATCTTTTACGAACTCTAGCCTTGAGAAAACTGGGTCCGAATTTCGCATTGTAGCCGTCCTCGAAATTGCTTTGTTTAAAATTCCTCCTAAACACCTCCTGGCCTTCCTTCTAGACTACTTCTCGCGCTCTCAAGTTATATTGCTTTTCATTAGTCAGATACTGCTTTTGCCTAATTTCATAGGCCCTATCGCGCACTACATCCAGTGAATCCTTTTGGCTAAGATGTATGGTTCGATCCTCCAACAAGCTTAGCTTTCTAATCTGAGCGTAGGCCGACCCAGAAGTGATCATCTGCTGCCCAAATACCATATAATATGGACTGGTTCCTAAACTCGAGTGAATAGCAGACCGCAACGATCAACATATTTGTGACAAAAATTCATCCCAATCTTTTTGATCAGTTCTCACATATGACCTAATTGCCGCGATGACCGACCGGTTAACCCGTTCTGACGAATTTCCCTGTGGGGCATGGACTGCAGTTAAAGCATGGTTAATCCCGTAGCTCGCTGAAAGCTTTCGGAACCGTTCTGAACGAAATTGACCTCCTTTGTCTGAAATAATCGTCTCGGGGACACCAAAGGTGTAAAAAAGATTGGACTCCAGATACTTCACCACCACGTGAACATCTTCTTCACAGCATGCCGATAAAAGAACTTCGTGAAGTGATCCAAATCAATGAAAATGCCTATATTGCCGCTTCGTGAGCGAGGGTATTGTCCCAGAAAGTCAATATAAAGCTTTTGGAAGAATCTCTGCGACTCTGAAGACTTTGCTAAGGGTGGCCTTAACGCCAGATTAGGGGCTTTCGAGGCCTTGCAAGTTTTACAGGCGCTAACATATCTTTTCATTTCCCCTACTAAGCCTGGCCAAAAGTAGTACCGACGGACTCTTTTAATAGTCTTGTGGATTCCCCCGTGAGACGACAATAGCTGATTGTGCGCTTTCTCTAAAACTTCTGCAATAAGCCCCTTTGGAATCCACAATTTCCAATTGTAGCTGTCATGGACAGGCTCTCCCACTGAATGCTCCGATCATCTGTAGACCATTCCATCGCAGACCTTAACGTCGGGAAAAGTGCTGCTCATCTCGTTAGCTCGTTCCACCAGAGGACCTCGACTGGATGCGCTTTCGTCGGGGATCGCAGTAAAGAATGTAAGTCTTTAAACAATTTCATACAATAACAAAGTAAGGCGGCCCTATGCTAAAACCAAAGTAGAACAAAAACGAACAAAACTTGAAAACAGAACGGGCGAGGGCTATCCTCATTCTTTTTTCACACAAGCGAGATTACTTCGGCGCATGCGCGCCTGTTAAAGTGGCGTTCGGTTGCGGACGCTCGGCAAGCTCGTCAACAACAATTTCAGAGATGCACTCTCGAGCGCATCAATAGATTAGTTGGTTTACGTTTTTGAAGTGCAGTTGCGAGCTTTTAAGCTTTTCGTTTGTACTAGTTATTGAGAATTAGTTCAATTTAGGTTTTTCGTTAGATGTTCCGTGTTTAATTATAACTTAATGTCCCTTCCAATTAAAGTATCTTTATGTTTCTGTATTTTTTTTTTGTATTTTCAGTAATAAATATTACGATGTTTAGAAATTAGTTTTTTTTATGTTAAACTCAGTGCTGTTCTAGGCTTTTAAGACATTTGCGAATGGGTCATCACATAATATGTATTTCTTTGGAAAGGATGATCACAGGCAGGGTGGGCTATGCAGCCACAGCAACAGCAGTGGCTGTCCGGTTGTTAAGTGCGTGTCTAGGTGTTCTTTGTGTCTAGATCGGACTTTTGGTGTCGCAAGCATTCTCTATTTTTCACCTCCTGACCACGAGCAGTCGACATGAATAAAGCGTATCTTCTTATTGTGAAGTAAAGTTCGTAATCGGACCGTCGCTGTATGCAGACGTGTATTTTTATCGTGCTCCGGGGGAAAAAAAAAGTATTCAATAATATCCAAAAAAGTGCAGTGACTGGTTTCGTAAACCAAAACAACGCGAAAAGACGCTTTCAGCGATGAAAATCGCTAATGTTTATATTGATTAATTAATTAATTAATATAAAACAAAACTATAATTCTAACAAACTCAATCTCGACTACAAAGAGTTTAAACGACGTTCGCACACAACATCAACGTGAGTAAGATGAGAGACGGCTCTCAGTATAAAGAAACAACGCTTACTTCTCTTTCAAAGCAACCGAAAGTAATGCAAGCTCTTCCCAAAAACGGTCAATTACCCCAAGCTTGACCGAATTCTTAAACGTAGAGAGCGAGAGAGCGCGTTCTTGCTCCCCCTCGCTACCATCGATGTCTCTGCAGCCAAAGAGCGCAGCAACTAGCACCGCAATTTCTTTGACTACGTCAACCGTAACAACAACAACAACCGCAACTGTAACGACAGCGCGATTAACGACGTCATCAGTTAGCAGCGCAAACATTAATACTTCTGCCGCTGCGCTGCCCGAAAAAGAGAACAAAAACAAAGAAAATATTAAGCCGGCTGTGCAGACTGGTATGGATCGCTACATCCAAATCAACGCAAAATAACCCGTGGCAATGCTAACATAGCTGCAATAGAAACGCCCTCTAACTCAATCCGTTTTAAAATCTTGGCAGACTATGAGGATGATGCCGAATCTACTGAAGTCGAAAAAAGGAAGACTAAGCCCCCGCCAATTTACATACGAGAAAAAAGTTCCAACGTTCTTGTCAACAAAATTATAGAGGTTATTGGCAAGGACAATTTTCACATAATACCACTCGTAAAGGGCAACATCCAGGAAACAAAAGTTCAAACGAAGTCTGAAGATAATTACAGAGTATTATCAAAATATCTCACCGACAAAAAAAAAGAACTTTTATACGTATCAGCTAAAAAGCAGCAAGGGCCTGCAAGTCGTACTTAAGGGCATAGAGTCCGAAGTATCGCCTGCAGAGATAACAAAGGCGCTACAAGAGAAGGGATTTAGCGCTAAGACAGTCTTCAATATCCTTAAAAGAAAAGATGACCACAACTCAAAAAAGTGCGGCAACTGCGGTGGAAATCACACTGCTAACTATAGAGGTTGCTCAGTTTATAAGGAGCTGAAAAGTCGAATCCACCAGAGGGGAGTTACTGCCCGCACCCAAAATAAACAGTTGCTAGCCTCCAGGTCAAACCCAAGGTCAGACTCCAAAAGGAAAGCAGCTCTATAATGCAATTATCAAAGCCAAGAACAAGCTCGACTATGTTTCTTCTGGCACACCAACATACTGGCCGGCAGACCCAAAGAAACTTCCGGATTTAATAGACTTTGCGATTACCAAAAACATTCTTAAAAACATGATAAGCGCCGAATGCCTCTCGGATCTTTCATCTGATCACTCGCCTGTCCTTTTTACTCTACTCCGACATCCAGGAACATGGGATCAACCATTAAGACTGACCTCACATAAATCCAATTGGGTTAAGTACAGGAATATATTAGCTCACACATTGAGTTAAGTCCTCACCTCAGCGATGAAGCCAACGTAGACAGTTTTGTTAATTCACTGGAATCTGTACTCGTCTCTGCAGCTCGAGTTTCAACACCTCATACTATAAACACACAATGGAATCAAAAGAAGTCAAATCTACAAATCGAACAGCTCGTCCTCGAAAAGCGACGCTTACGTCGAGCATGGCAAATTCACAGATCGCCATCTGCTAAGCAATGCTTAAAACATGCCTCACGTCAACTTGCTCAAGCTCTACAACAAGAAGAAACATATGTCCACCGCCGCTACATTGAGCAATTGTCAACTAAATGTACAAAACACTCACTATGGAGAGCTCACCCAACTCTGAGCTCACCGAAAGAAACCGTGATGCCTATTAGAAATTCCACGGGCGGCTGGGCACGATTGCCAACCACCTTAAAAATGTCTTCCAACCAAATCCTGCCACTAATGCGTTTACTTTGCCGACTCTATCATATGAGCCCCAGCCTCAACATGAGCCGATTGAGTTTCGCCCAAACGAAATCGTAAGCATCATCAAAAGACAACTGAATCCGAAAAAATCCCCGGGCTGCGACCTCATAACTCCCAAAATGATCATTGAGCTCCCATACTGCGCCGTTTGCACTCTCACCCAGCTCTTTAATGCCATCGCAAAACTTGGCCACTTTCCAGTGAGATGGAAAAAGTCAATTATAATAATGATAGCAAAGCCGGGGAAAGACCACACTATCCCCACGTCATATAGACCTATAAGCCTACTCTCTTGCCTATCTAAACTCTTTGAAAAATGCCTAATGACTCGAATAAACACATACCTGAGAATCCAGGAAGGAAACCCGTCACACCAATTTGGGTTTCGTGAAAAGCATGGAAAAATTGAGCAGGTCAACCGGATAACATCAGAAATTCGAAACGCTTTCGAAAAACGAGAGTACTGTACTGGCATATTTTTAGAAGTCTCTCAAGCATTTGATAGAGTCTGGCTAGAAGGTCTAATGTACAAGATCAAGACAATGCTCCCCTACAGCACCCACAAGATCTTAGAGTCTTACCTTCACGACAGAAAAATTGTTGTGAGGTGCAACACTGCTATATCTGATGATTACACTGTTGGAGCTGGAGTTCCTCAAGGTAGCGTGCTAGGGCCAACACTATTTGTCCTCTACACAGCAGACATCCCGACTAGCACACGTCTAACAACATCTACGATTGCCGATGACACAGCTATTCTTAGCCATTTTTAAATGCCCGACTCAAGCAACTGCGCAGCTAGCTCGTCATATGGTCGATGTTGATAAATGGCTATCAGATTGGCGAATTAAAGTGAACGAATAAAAATGCAAACACGTTACGTTTACTCTGAACAGGCAAAACTGCCCGCCGATTACGTTAAACAACACTCTACTCCCACAAGCAAACGAAGTAACTTACCTAGGAGTACATCTCGACAGAAGACTCACATGGCGCCGGCGTATTGAAGCCAAAAGAACACACCTAAAGCTAAAAGCCAGCAGCCTTCATTGGCTCGGTACTAAAACCTATATGGATGTACGGCTCCTAGTTATGGGGGAACGCCAGCAATAGCAACATTGACATTGTTCAGAGAGTTCAGTCGAAGATCCTGAGAACAATCACCGGGGCACCGTGGTATGTTCGCAACGAAAACATACACCGCGACTTAAACATTCAATCAGTCAAAGAAGTGATCGCAGAACAAAAGGTAAAGTACTTCACCAAGCTATCGGTGCACCCTAACCACCTGGCGAGAGGTCTAACAAGGTTGAGCAACCAATCACGCCTTCGTCGCAATGACCTACCCACCCAGCGACCGACCTGAGGGACGCGCAACCAGAATGCAGTCTTAGTATACTGTTAGTTAAATTTTAATGTTAAGATTCGTCAACTTATTGTTAGTCTCAAAATTAAGAGTAGATTCACTAAATAAAAGCAAACAAAAAAAAAAAAAAAATATTCAACTACAGTTGTTAGTAGATATCGATATATATAGATTTATTCAAAATAGCATTCTAGGGGGTTTAGTACAATGTTGCCATAGATATACAAAAGCAAATAACAGATTATGATTTAAAAACGGAATCATCGTTTTTGTATGTATGTATTTGAATGCAAACAATTTATATGGTTGGGCAATGTCACAACCCCTTCCATACAAAGGGTTTGAATTGTTTTCTCCTAATGAGTTTTTTTTTGATATACATAACATATCTATTGATAGTGAGTATGGATATTTATTGGAAGTAGACCGAATTTAGCCATATCGCATTCATGATACACATAATGATCCACTGTTTTGTCCGTCAAATAGTTTCGAGTCTAAAGAGGATAAAGTAAAAAAATTAATAGCTGACCTCGGGTGTTCAGACGAACACTAATAAAAATAAAATATAATACTTTATGAGCTCTTTGCATGTCATGTGACAGTTGTAAATCGATCCAGAGCCATAAACTATGATCTGTAATTGTAGACCCTACAGGGGAGCGGTGCTAGCACTTGTAATCTGTAAGTGCAGGCCACTTGAGCCAAACCGAAGATAATCACTTGAGATGCTTCTCACACTACGCCAAAGGTTCCTGTGCGGGGGTCAAATGATAACTCTCCCGCGCAGGCAGACGCGGCCTCTGCGTAGGCCACAGATAAGACCAGAATAAGAATTTCATGTTAGTTTCCTAAGCAGGGACTTAGAAAATAAAATTCAGTTTTAATACAGAACTCAACGGAAAAGGTTGTTTTATTAATTCATCCCTTTCATTTTGGTCCTTCGACAACTCTGCAGTTTTCCCCCACCAGTGGTAAGAGACTCAGAACTTAGGCCAGCACCTAAAAAATAAAATCTGTAACACTTGCAGTTTTTTTTTAAGGTGTTAATGAATAGTTGACTCTTGTTATCCCCCACCAGTGGTAAGAAACAGAGTAAAAAATTTATAAAAATCAAAAAGATATAAAAGAATCTTTTCTGATATAATAAAAAATTAATTCAACTATAGTATTGCAACAAAAAAGTCAAAGTTTGTTGTGAAAGTGGTCGAGAAATCAACAAATTACAAAATAAAAATAATTTTGCCATCGAGCAATTATTATTTTTGGCGTTTTCGAGGCCTTCAACCATCGAAAAAGTGATTTAATAAAATCAGGCGTATTCGAGGCCGACATCGAAAAAGTGACTCCCAAATTCATTGAAAAAATAACGGGAATAATAATGAAAAAGTGACTCCCAAATTCATTGAAAAAATAACGGGAATAATAATATCAAAGTGACCCCAAAGTGACCCCAAAGTGACCCCAAAGTGACCCCCAAAAATAAGTGACTCCCAATATAAAAACTCAAAAAAAAAAAGATCGTAAATCATCTGCATACAAGGACGCCAGGACTTCAAGGACTTCAGCACGTCTACGACTACAACTACAACTACAATATCGAGGACAGCATCTACCAAAGTCAACTTTAATCGACAACGGAAAAAACATCGAACATCATAGAGACAGCAGCGACGACAGCAGCGGCAACCATAAAAAATAAATAGGATCAGATAAGTCCTATTATTCATAATTAAATAATTGAAAAATAAAAAAATTATATATATTATAAAATTATTATATAAGTTGTCTTACCGACGGTTAATAAGTCGGTTAATATAATTTTTTGTAGTATAAAAAGTATTTAGCAAAAATGTTGTCCGATCAAACTATCGCACTTATAAAAAGGCAGGTGGAGATTACCAACGCCCTTACGGCGCTGGAAGTTCTCCCAAGCTTATCATTTGAATATTTGAAGAAATTTGATGAGCTGAAAGCCAAGTGCATCCAAAACCATAAAGCTCTGGTACATATTGGAGTAGTCGACCATGACTACTTTTTAAAGAGTCATTATGAAGAAATGCTCTCGATTTTTAATAGAATTAAAGTAAGAATAGATAAAGTGTTAGCTGATACTGATAAGTCCGAGGGAAAATTAACGGCAAACGAGCAGAAAATAGAATCAAATGTAAGCTGCGAAAGCCAGTTAGATATACCGATTGAGCAATTAGAAAGGTATTTAAACGACACATTTGAGGACATTCAAAACGATAAAATTAAAACTTTTGAAATTAGGATTGGGAAGAAAATTTTTATTGGGATAAGCTAGTTCTTTTAAAGCAGGGAAACACTACGGACGTCACGATTAAAAGGTATGATGATATATTTGAAGAATTAGCATTCGACATTTCCATGGTGACCAAAGATATGAGAAAAAACTCGAGGAAATTGTGCCTAGTAAGGTAGAAGTTGGAAATCATAAAATTGATGATTTGCCAACGCTACCTAAAATTCAGGTACCCACATTTTATGGAGATTCCAAAGATTGGGACCTATTTTATGAGTTATTTAATGAACTCATACATTTAAGGGAGGATCTCAGTCCTTCCTTAAAATTTAATTACCTTAAAATCTCACTAAAGGGAGAAGCCAGGAATGTGGTTTCTCACTTATTGTTGGGATCAGGTGAAAACTATGAGGCCGCTTGGGAATTGTTAACCAAGCGGTATGAAAATAAAAGGAAAATTTTTTCCGATCAGATAAATCGCCTTCTTGATCTCCAAAATCTAAATGTGGAATCAGTGCGGCAATTAAGAATGTTTATTGACACAATTAATGAGTCAATTCACATGATAAAATTAAAGGCACAAATTTCTGACGAGGTTGATATAGTTTTTGCACACATAATAATAAGAAAATTTAACAAAGAAGCTCTACAACTATATGAGAGCCATGTTAAAAAAACTAAAGAAATTCAAGCATTGTCCGATGTCATTGAATTTTTAGAGCAACGACTCAGTTCGATTAGCTCAGTTCAGGATGAAAAACCTGTTAAAAAAGTGTTCAGTAGCAATATGAAAGAGTTGTCTACTAACAGTTGTCCGATGTGCAAAAGTACGGGACATTTGATATTACAGTGTCAAAAATTTAAGGCTTTGAATCCATCTGAACGGATGGAAAAAGTAAAAAAGGCACATTTGTGTTTTAAATGCCTTAAACATTCATATAGTAAGAAATGTCAAAGTGACATTTCATGTTCGATTTGTAAGAAAAATCACCATAGTATGCTACACATTTATGTCAAGTCTAAAACAGACCAAAAAGTTGAAAAAAACGAATGAAAATAAAGTAAACTCGTGTATGACATCGGAACAAGCGTTGCTAGCTACAGCACGCATTCAAATTCAAACCTCTGAGGGAGGTTTCGAAAATTTTAGAGCTTTGATCGACAGTGGTTCTCAAAGCACAATAATTTCAGAAGAATCTGCGCAGATTCTGAAATTGCCCAAAATTCGGTCTCAAACAGAGATCAGTGGAGTATCGTCCACGGGAAAGTGCATCTCGAAGCACAAGGTAAATCTTTCAATTAAACAAAATAATTCCCAAAAAACGATAAGAGTTGAAGCACTTATACTTCCAAAACTTATGAGGGCTCTCCCAGTCAACACAGTTAATGTTGACAAAACAAAGTGGGAGAAGTACAATTTGGCTGACCCAGACTTTAATAAGCCGGGTCGTGTAGATCTGATAATTGGGGCAGATCTATACACTCACATTCTGCAGAATGGAGTGGTCAAAATTAATGGCCTCCTCGGTCAAAAAACCGATTTCGGGTGGATTGTCTCTGGATGCAAAAAATCCAAAGGTAAGAAGACAATTGTAGCAACCACCATCGAATTAAAAGATATGGATCGGTATTGGGAAGTTGAGGAAGAGGACAAAAAATGATATCGAATCTGAAATATGTGAGAATTATTTCATAAAAACTACAAAAAAAAGGTTCAGATGGTCGATACATTGTGTCAATTCCATTTAAAGATGATGTCACCTTAGGAGACTCGAAGAAACAAGCAATGGCTCGTTTCATGAATCTTGAGAAAAAAATTAAAAAGAAATGAAAAACTAAGGTTAGACTATGCTAAATTCATGCATGAATATATGGATTTAGGTCACATGGTCGAAGTGCAGGGAGAAGGAAAATACTTTTTACCTCACCAGGCAGTAATTAGAGATTCAAGCCTGACGACCAAATTAAGAGTTGTTTTTGACGCTTCAGCAAAAACAACTAATAATAAAAGTTTGAACGACATAATGTGGGTTGGTCCACGAGTTCAAAAAGATATTTTTGACATTATCATTAAATGGCGAAAATGGGAATATGTAGTATCTGCGGACGTTGAAAAAATGTATCGTCAGATAAATATTAATGATAATGATCAACAGTATCAATATATTTTATGGAGAGATTCTCCAGATGAAAAAATTAAAAATTATAAATTGACAACAGTCACATATGGTACAGCATCTGCACCATATTTAGCTACTAGAGTTCTAGTAGATATTGCTGATAAATGCAAAAACAAAGATGTAAGTGAGATAATTAGGAATGATTTTTATATGGATGACCTAATGACTGGGGCTGACTCTATAGAAAAGGCCAATAATTTAATTAAATTGATTTCTCAAGAATTACAAAATGTGGGAATGAATTTAAGAAAATGGATATCGAACAGTTCAAAAATAATGGAAACTGTAGAAGATACAGGGAGATAACAAGGTTCTCACTCTTGTGGAAAATGAAAGCGTAAAAACCCTGGGGCTTCAATGAGAACCGCAGAAATATTTAATTAAATTCAAAGTAAATTGCGGGGACTCGAAAAACATCAACAAAGGATAGTGCTATCAACATTATCAAAAATATATGACCCTTTGGGATGGCTGGCTCCTGTAACTATTTTAGGAAAACTTTTTATTCAAAAACTATGGATAAACAAGAGTGAATGGGATCAAGAATTATCCAAGGAAGATAAAGATTATTGGGTAAATTTTAAGGGAAAATTTATTGCTTTTTAGAAAGAGATTCGAATCCCAAGATGGATTAGTTCAAAAAAATAGTTCAATAATACAGCTTCATGGATTTGCTGACGCTTCCGAAAAGGCATATGGAGCAGTGGTATATGCTAAAGTAGGGAATTGTGTAAACATAGTAGCCAGCAAAAATTAGAATTAATCCAATTAAAAATAGAAAAACTATTTTATGCTTGGAGTGATTCCACTATAGCTTTAGCATGGATTAAAAATGGTGATAGTAGGTCAAGTTCATTAGACGAAGAACGGATGACATTCGAAAACTAACTAATACCGAATGGAACCATGTGAAGTCTGAAGAAAAATCCTGCAGATTTTATCATCAAGAGGAATTATTTCTAGCTAACTGACCACCTGTGATTTATGGTGGAAAGGTTCGAAATGGCTATCTGAGCCAAAGGAGCATTGGCCTCGACAGCAATCCAAAGAAGATGTGGTTTTGGTAAATTCTATTCTAAATAACAAAACCGATGATTCCATTTACAAATTATTGGAGAAGTTTTCCAGCATTGAAAAAATTATACGAATAATAGCATATTTAAATAGATTCATTCGATCAAAAATTAAGAAAGAATCTTTTCCTTCTTTTCTATCGGTAAAGGAGCTGAATAGAGCTGAAAAGATCGTTATTAAAAAACAGCAAGAATATCAATTCAGTCTAGAGATAAAATGCCTGGAAACAAAAAGAAATTAAGACAAGTAATAGGATATTGTCGTTGAATCCATTTTAGATAAGGATGGTATACTTCTTGAGTAGGAGGGAGACTACAGAACTCCAATGCAGAATTTGAAGTAAAGCATCCAATTATTTTACACAAATGCCATTTAACAAATTTATTGATCCCAAAGGCCCATAAAGAAACTTTGCATGGAGGGATAAACTTAATGCGAAATTATATCCAAAGGAAATATTGGATTTTCTGGGCTAAAGAATTCCTTAAAGAAGTATTTGAGAGAATGTGTCAAGTGTGCTAGGTACAGACAAAAAAATAATGCTCAACAAATAATGGGCAATCTGCCTAAAAATACAGAGTTACAATGTCGTACCCATTCTTAAATACTGGGGATAGATTACGCAGGTCCTTTATTTTTGTTAAATGTTCCAAGAATCGTGGGCTAAAACTTATACATTGCCGTATTTTGTGTATGGCTACCAAGCCCATTCATCTAGAAATGGTAAGTGATTTAACCTCGGATGCATTTCTAGCAGCCTAAGAAGATTTATCGCTAGAAGAGGAAGGAAAAGTTGCCAATATTGTCAAGAGTTCGTTAAAGCAATCAAAGAAAACACATTGATTGCCGCGCAGCTTGAAAAAGATAGAATTGATTGGCATTTTATTCCCAGGGAGGACTCTCACTTCGGAGGTATTTGGGAATCTGGAGTTAAATCCATGAATCACCATTTAAAACGGGTATTAGGGGGAAAATAGTCTGACATACGAAGAGATGTCAACACTTTTATGTCAAATAGAAGCATGCCTGAATTCAAGACCGTTGTATACTTCTGAGAATGAAATGGATCAACATGAAGTTTTAACTCCAGGTCATTTCTTGATTGGTAGACCACCGTTAGAGATTGTTGAACCAATTGAAAACGAGAAAATTGGTAATTTAGATAGGTGGAAATTAATCCAAAAAATTGAAGAGACTTCTGGGTTAAATGGAAAGAGGAGTATTTGCATACTTTACAACAGAGAAACAAATGGAAGAGGGAAAGTCCAAATATAGAGAACGGACAAGATTGTTTCCGTTGAAGGATGTGAACAGTCATCCAGCCAGGTGGCCAATGGGAAAGGTAGAAAAAGTCCATAAAGGAAAAGACGAAAAGGTTAGAGTGGTAGAAGTGAAATTACAAAGATGGTTTATCCACTAGACCGATAAGCAAGGTTTGTCCCTTAGACGGAATAAAGTCTGTCGATAAAATGGAATCTGATCCCGAAGAGACAAAAACCGAAAAGACAAACAAGAGGTACATCAAAGATTTCAAAACTTGGTTTTGTAATGGCCATGTTATTATTTATATTCTGCCAATTTTCTAATGCATCACTAGGGTTGATCAGCCAAGGTATGCAATAGAGAAGATAAATAAGACTTCGGCAATATATTTAGACCAATGGGGATGTTGAAATTGTAGCCTCCTCTTGGAATTTAATAATATTTTATAATATGGACGTTTACTGAAATGCTTAAAAAAGGTAAAGAATTAATGCCAAAAATGAGGGTAATTTGCGAACGACTTCATAGTTTTGAGGATCAATGCCTTTTAGTTCTGAGTAACACGGAAAGGCAGATCTCAGACATAGAAGAAAATAATAAACTTTTTATGGCTCAGGAAAATCAAAAGTAAACGTGCTCCATTTGATTTATGGGATCGCTTTATCACATTCTATTTGGAATAATGAATGAAGACGACAAGATACAAATGGAGGATAATATGAAAACTTATTAAGCAATCAGCATAGCCTTAACGAGTTAAGTAGGAAACAAACTCCTTTTTAGTCGATTCTATACGACTAACATTTTTAAAGAAAACGACGGATGAAGTTAACTCAAATTTTAAAGGAATGAACGAAAGAATTAAGAATATGACGGCGGTATTGCAAGAATCATATTATTTGTACAAAGAGTCTATCAACTTGTTTATGATAACCAAACAGCTAAGTAACATTATAGATGAATGCGAGAAAATTCAATGTAGTATCAAAAGCCTCTTAATAGACATAAATCATGGCCCACTTAATACAAACATATTAAGACCTAGTCAGCTAAAAAGTGAAATTTCCAGAATAAAAGACAGTTTGTCTGAAAATTTAGTCTTGCCAGGGAAAAGAACAGGCACAGAATTAAAAGAGATTTATACATTATTGACGGCTAGAGGTTTATTTGTGGATAAAAAATTAATAATTAATGCCAAAATACCATTGTTTGGTAGACATGCTTCAGTTCTTTATAAAATTATCCCAGATCCGCTTAAACTGGACGACCGCATGTAACAGTGCACGTAGATTCTCAGTACTTAATTTATAGTTTTGAGATCGATGCATATCATCTTATGGCAGAATCTACTATTAATAAATGTCCGAGGTGGCAGTCAAATAAAAGAGTTTGCGAGGGAAGTTGGCCTTGGAGTAGTGCTAACGACAATAGTTGTGAGATTAAACCTCTCAAACCAAATAAGGCATCGAACTGCAGGTATAAATCGATTGTTGAGAGTAAGTCATATTTGGTTGAGTTGGAAAAGAAAAGTAGTTGGCTTTTTTAAAGTTCAAAAACAATTCTAAGGCTAGAATTCAGGTGTACCAATTCAAAAATAGAGATAATAGATTTACCTGAACAAGGAATAGCTGACTTTGAGGTCAGATTGTACTGCTCGGAACTGATGATAAAAATATTAGTTGCTCAACACAGTATTCAGTTAGAAGATCTATGTGGAACATTAGCGTTGTCTTACATTAAAGTCCCAGTTTAGCTTATGAAAATTCCTTGCAAGATTATTGGGAACCCGCCCGACATGCCATTAATCAACCATACGGACGAAAAATCCAATCGTTTGTCGAGGAAATTCAATATTTAAAGATCTTAGTTCTGAATTGAGGAATTAGCCCACCATTTAACTGGACATGCATTCCCTAATGTATCAAATTGTAATTATAATTAGGTTCTTTGTATATTTTTGTAAGGAAAATAAAAATACGAAGGCAGTTATAAGACATAGCATTACCCAGCGGTATGCTTAATATATAAATTTGTAGTTACAATAAAATCAATGGTATAAAAATATTTTTTATGTTGCAAAAAAAAAATAAATAAATTCACTATAATGTTTAGAAACACACATAGTACAAGTCTTGAAGGGGTGTGAAATTATTATGCAAAAAATAATATATCGAATTAATACAGTCCACTAATTTTGTATTGTAATATTTTGAGGCATCAAACAAAATAAATTGTAATTAACACAGACACTAACTATGCCGGCCTTGCAACAGAATGTTCAGACGAACACTAATAAAAATTGAACTATAATACTTTATGAGCTCTGTACATGTCAGTGACGGTTGTCAATCGATCCAGAGCCACAAACTTATGATCTGTAATTGTAGACCCCACAGGGGAGCGCGGTGCTAGCACTTGTAATCTGTGAGGTTCAGGCCACTTGAGCCAAACCGAAGATGTCAAAAATCACTCACACACTGCGCCTAAAGGTTCCTGTGTGGGGGGTCAAATGATAACCCTCCCACGAGCAGGCAGACCCGGCCCTGGTGTAGGCCACAGATAAGACCAGAATAAGTATTTCATACTAGTTCTAAGCAGGGACTTGAAAATAAAATTCAGGTTTTTCATCACGAACTCAACGGGAAAGAGGTTGTTTTTTTTTAATTCATCC